>NC_138941.1:62086967-62341967 GCF_965226115.1 Aulonocara stuartgranti | reverse complement strand
ATATCCCTGACATATCCGTGCGACGGAAAACTCAGCGAGAGAGACATCTCCCGGCTTACTTTGATGATTATGAAGTTGAATATCAACCCAGATCAGGTACATCCACTGATAAACCAACAGCAGGTGCAGAGGCAGGGATGGCTATAGATCAGCGCTCTGCCAGGCAGCGCTCGACCTCTTCACGATCACATGCCTCAGGTTCTCAATGCAGTAAACCTAGATCCCAGGCTAGTGGTCACTCACCTTCGGGAGGCTCTATCATCGCAGGGCTAACTGATTTGCAGACAGCGATGTTGGAAGAGAAGATGAAGGGCATGGAGCTAGCAGAATTGCAGCGGCAGATGATGGAAGAGAGTCTAGCTGAGGAACAGTGTTTAATCTTGGATGCTCAGGCCCGGGAAGCCCTCAGTAAGAAGGAAGAACTATACATGCAGCAAGAAAGGCAAAGACGTCAATTAGACGAAGAGGCACGTACTGCTCACAACACCAGAGAATCTATTACTAGACGTCTATCAATGCAGCGTCGACTCAAAGAGAAAGAGATGGAGCTAAAGAAAGCTTCCCTCATTGCTGCTTTTCTTCGGGATCAAGAAGATGGGCTGCCAGCAGCTAGACCTTTAAATAACTGTGTGTGAGTATGACTCGGGCCTTCAGGCTTGCAGCAGTGGTGTAAACTCCCAAGTGAATCTGTCAGAGCAGCCAGCACATAACGGACAGCAACGTAATATGACCAGCTATGCGAATGCCTTCCCACCTTCGATCTTGCCAGTGGATGCATCAGTACCAGGTTCGCAGCCCTTACATCCCACCAGCTCCTCGGCTGACCTGGAGCCAGTGTCTGAACCTCTCCATGAGTGTCCAACGCAACATATCAGTCCTGCTATGGACACTCCCTCAGCTGGTCATCAGTATGGTCAGCAGCCAGGTGGAAATCACCCCCCTATTACCTACTCGACTCAGACTCTCCGACCTGCAGCAGAGGACAGCTCTAATATTCCTAACCGACAATCACAGCCTCCTGGAAAGGTGAAAAATCAGGGATGGCTTCCTCCAGTGCCATACTCAACACCCAGTCAGTTTCTACCGCTTCCTGATTTACCGTCCCACCTGCGGGATAAAGTCGGACCAGCTGGCTGTGGGCCCACGGCGCCGTCTTTACAGTCCGAGATACCGTTGCCAACTACTGACAGCAATGGCAACAACTTGATGGAACTGCTAATCGCCAGCTTGTATGGGATCCCCAAGCCAGCACTACCTTCTTTCGCCAGTGGTAAGGAAAGTGATTTTGCGCTTCTTAAGATGGCTCTGGACAGTCTGCTTGGCAGCCATACTCATCTCACAGAGCAGTTCAAATATCAAATCCTTCTGGAGCAGTTAAAACTACCAAGTGCTCACAAACTAGCACAAGCATATATGCATGATCCCCTGCCATATACTACAGCACTCCAGGCTCTCCAAGACAAATATGGTCAACCTCGTCAGCTCGTACAGAGTGAGCTTGGATCTATCCTGAACTCTCCCCAAATCCGGGTGGGGGACCCAGAAGCCTTCGACAATTTTGCTCTGGATGTGCAAGCTTTAGTAGGTATGCTTCGATCACTGGAAGGTGAAAACGGCTACAAACTGCGATGCGGCTCTCATGTCGATAAGTTACTGAGTAAGCTCCCAGCAAGCTACAGAGATGGGTTTGTTGAGTACAGCCTCAGTCGTGGGATACTGAGAACTGGAACTGACAAGACATATACCCTGCCAGATTTTTCGGCCTGGCTCCAAGTGAAGTCGAAGGCCAAGCGCATATCTAGTAGGGCAGCCGACATGTTTCAGGACCAGACCAAACAAGGTCAGAAAGGCAGGAAAAGCCAAAGATATCCTTCCACTGTGTATTACAACACAGACAACAGGAAGGGGGATGGAGCTCATCTGGAACCAGGTCATCGGACACCTCCCATTAAAGGGAAGATTAAGCCAAAACCTTACTGTCCATACTGTGACACCCGTGAGCACTACCTTAATCTTTGCCCCAAATTTAAGACACTGTCCACCACCCAAATTGCAGAGTGGATCAAAGATAAAGGTTGTTGGCGTTGTGGACGGAATCACGCACCTGATGTGTGCACCCTGAAGGCACCCTGTAAAGTGTGCAAACAGCAACATCTTACAGTGCTGCATGAGGTTTGCCAACAGGAGCCCAGGAAAGTCCTGATGGTTGGCACTGCCCCAGATACGTCCACCATCTACATTGATCACCCAAACAGTCCTCATAAGGTCCTGCTAAAGGTTGTGAAGGTGTATCTGTACAATTCTGAGTATTCATTGGAGACCTTTGCTGTACTAGATGACGGTTCTGAACGATCCATCATCCTACCACCAGCCGTGCAGCACCTCAATCTAGGGAAGGAAGCCGAGACACTTCCATGAAGAACTGTTCGTCAGGATGTGATTCACCTGCAAGGGGCCTCGGTCTCCTTTGAGATTTCCCCTGCCCGTGATCCTAAGGTGAGATACCACATCCATCATGCCTTCACTGCTGACAAACTGGGCCTCTCCGAGCACAGTTATCCGGTTAAGGCACTCATGCAAAAATATGCACACCTGCAGGGACTCCCACTTGCCCCGGTCGACAGGGTGCAGCCTTTAGTCCTTATTGGCTCAGACTTCCCTCATCTGCTTGTCCCAACGAAGCCTGTACGGTCTGGCCCTCCTGGGGGTCCATTGGCAGTCTGTACCCGCCTTGGATGGGCTCTGCAGGGTCCAGCTAACTTAGCCCAGTTCGCTGTGGAAGAGCAACAGTGTCTCTTTACTGGGTCCCCAAACAATGATCTCCTTCAACATGTAGAACGATTGTGGAAGGCAGATGTACTCCCATACACAAATGTGAAGACCGCGACACGTTCTAAGGAAGATCAGAAAGCACTTGAAGCTCTTGAGCAGCGCACAACCAGAGTGCAGGTGGAGGGAGTGACAAGATATGCAACGCCCCTCCTCCATCGCAAAGACAGTCCTCGCCTCTGGGCACCCAGGCTGGCCTTGCTACCACAGCTACAGAGTACTGAACGTCGGATAGCGAGAGACCCAGGGCAGGCTGAAACCTATTGTCAGGAAGTGCATAAAGTGGAGGTGGTAGGCTATGTTGAGAAACTATCACCTGAGAAGGTGGATTGTTCGGGTGAGTCATGGTATCTACCCCACCATGTAGTTCACCACAACAACAAGGCTAGACTTGTATTCAACTGCTCATACCAATACAACGGGCTCAGCCTCAACAGCCAGTTGCAAACCCCCAGCAAAATAAAAAATAAAAAATAGGGAACCACCCCCCACCTCATGATGCTTAATCGACGTAATCAACTTTAATTTGATGCAGTGTGGCCAAACTTTGCTAGATCCACCGCTGCACAGTTACCAGCCGTCAGCTACGTAGAAAAAGATCCTGGTGTAGAAAGTAATATTAAATAAATTCTAACAGCAGCTTATCAAGCTTACACGTGCTGCTGTTGATCAGCCGCTGGTTTCCTCTTTCTAGCACGAAGTGGGCAATAAACAAACAAGAGAGACGGACTCGCGCCGATCAGAAAAGCCGATCATTAATCAGTTTCACAATTGAACTGAATTGAGAGGGAGGGAGAGAGAAGACACAGTCACTCCATATATCGGTTGTTAAGCTTAACGCTGGAATGCTTTACAAACATTCAGAGATGAACTTACACACTTGCTTTACTTCTCTCTGGGATAACTTCCTGGGAGATGAAATGCTGGTTTTGTAGCGAGGCTCCAAATGCTGAACCAGACCGCCGACAGGTCTCGTACGCCACAGCCGCTCTATCACGTCATGCACACTGCTCCAACGTGCTACGATTATGAGCCAAGTTATGCCATGTCCAAATTTTGTGAGGTGATTTTTTGATATTTGATGGATCGGATTACATTTTTTATTTCTCTCCGATATCCGATCCAGTAATTTAGGTCAGTATCAGACCGATACCGATATTTAATATCGGATCGGTCAATCTCTAGTTCAAACACATCGTTAAAGTCCGTATGGCTCGACACCACCGAACAGAGGCAGCAATATAACATAGCTAACATTAACAGTGCAGTGAATCCTGTTTGTCCCGTGATATTCAGGGCTGCAAACCGAGCAGCATTCACTGATTTTCAGCTTGTTGTGTTGGTGGATATATGACTGACTTTAATTATCCATAAAATCATCACATTCTCTGTAAAATTAAGGTCAACTATATATATATATTTTGGAGTAGAGGCTTTAAAACCTATGGAACGCCAGGACTGCCATAATGAATTAATTAAATACACCATTAAATAATGAATTAAATGTGGCAATAATTAATTAAAATCGGAAATAATTAATTACATAAATACTTATGTCTGTGAAGGTTCTCAGTCATCCAGGTCATCGTAGTCAAAGGAGCTTGCAAAGAAAAGCGTCTGGACGTACATAAATATTTACAACACATGTAATTAATTAATTATTGACATATTTAATTAATTATTTATTTATTTCACATTTTAATTAATTATTGACACATTTAAATAATTATTTAATGGTGTATTTAATTAATTCATTTTGGCACAGTTGACTCCTTCAGGTCTCACCATGAAATAATTTTATCTGTCAACCTCACCCATCAAACTAAGTGGGCGGGGTTAACGCTGATCGAGTCAAAACCATTGCTTTGGCCTGGTGGCCATTGTTTTTAGCACACAACAACTGGCATGTGGAAACTAACAGAACTGAACTTTGAAAAACCCTGTTTGTGTGTCACCAAATACCGTTTTAATATTTTTTTAGCAGAGAATATAGTGGTTTAATCTTCATATGTCTGGTCGGTTTGTCAAGATAGAGCCTCTTTGCAAAAGTGCTTCGATGATTTCGGAGATATCTGCCCAGTCTCACGGCAAAGCGTGGAATGGCATAACATTTAAGTTAAGTCAATTAGGATCGATATACCTTGTATATCCACAAGGTGGCAGTAATGCAAAAACAGTTGTAATGAAACAGCGAAAAAAAAGAAGATTGGAACGACACTTGGCTCCAGGCAGGTCTCCCTCATGCATGAGTAACAAGAAGAACTTTGCCTACTTCGTGTCTTGCTTGCTGTGTAATTATATTGTCTTCAACGTTCCAGCGAATAGGTTCAAGCTACAAACCTATCATTAATACATATTTTATTTTGATGATATAAGTAATGTAAGTACAAAACAAACTTGTGGTAGGCCTAAACTTATTTTCAGAATAATTACATCTGAGACTTTGTTTCATTGTAAGATTATAACAGTGATGGAAATATAATTGTTTCTTGTTCAGCAGAACAGTGTCCAGTATGTTGGCTCTTATACTTTGTTGTGTTTGAAAATAAAAGTTGGGCTGATTTTAACATCATTACAAAAAGTGTTGTTAATTATTTTTAATCATAACCAGGTTACCACAAATTGTTTTTTCATTTAGTTGAACTTGAAATGTTTGTCAGTAGGTAAACGATTAGTATTGTACTGTCAGAAATATCAAGTTATTCTTAATACTGCAGACTTGCAATGTATAAGGTGTCCTAACAGTCATCTTAAGTAAGCTTTACTTAGTTTTTTTGAGGCAACAAGTTTCCTCAATTCTTTTGAGTTCTGGGAACTAACAAGGCTCCACAGTGTACTCAAAATGAGTAAGTTGCCCTAACTTGGTCATCTTACGTGAACTTGATCAAATTTTTTTGAGTTCTGGGAACAAATGAGCTTGTACAGAGTACTCAAAATAAATAAGTTGTCCTAACTTAGTCATTTTTAGCTAAGCTTTACTCAATTTTTTTGAGGCAATGAGTTTCCTCAATTTTTTTGAGTTCTGGGAACTAATTAGATTTTACAGTGTAAAGCTCTTTAGTTTAAAACACACACACATCTTTACTGAAGCTTTTCTGTTCAGTTTATAGTCAGCAATTGTTTTTTGATATTTAAACTTTTTTCTGCACGGAAGAAAAATGTGTTGTCATATTAGCCACAACCAAACAAGTCATATTTTCCATCCGATTGCTTGACCAAACCCACAGAACCACACAACAAAAACCAGTGAGAACAAACGTTTATTAAACTAGATCAGTGCTGTGCGAACAAAAGCAGGACACTCCTAAGGACATAAACCAACAGCATAAAAAAATTAGAAAATCATCTAAAAACTTAAAACATCAGTGCACTCTGGTCTGAGGTGCTGGTGGATGGGACCAGTTGGTGATCAGCAGTTGGACATCAGTGGTTGGACTGGTTACTTCAGTGTAGAGTAGATTACATCTGGCTCTGGTTTAAAGTCTGAACACAAACACACACAGTACAAATAAGCTTTGTAGTTCAATCAAGACCTCCAATCTCTACATATCCGCATCACACACAGTCACAGTGTCAACCTTGGTGGGAACCAGCTCAGATACAAATCAGAGTGGTGACACCTGGACCCCTAAGACCTGAAGTGTGTAGCTCATCAATTGCCGGGGTGGCTGTAGCTCAGGTGGTAGAGCAGGTCAACCCCTGATTGGAAAGTTGGTTGTTCGATTCTTGGCTTCCCCCTAGTCTGCATGCCAAATATCCTTGGGCAAGATATTAACCCCATGTTGCTATCCATCGGAGTGTGAATGTGTATGAATGTTAGATAGGCACTAACAGATTAGAAAAATGATTGGGTGAATAAATTAGTTCTGTAAAGTGCTTTGAGTACTCAGAGTAGAAAAGTGCTATATAAGAACAAGTCCATTTAATAAAATGATGCTTAACAGTCAAACATGTGTGTCTTCCAGCTGCCTCTCTCTCCTCTCTGCCCTGTCAGAAGGTTTCTCAGACATGCTGAGCAATCAGGCTTAAAAAGAACCACTGTCAGATTTTGCAGCCTGTCAGCAATATTTTCTCAAGAAACTACATCCTCCACTCCATGAAACAAAAAAACAAAACATATATGCTTCATAAATTAGTAGATTTTAGGCTTTAAACAAAATCTCATAATTAATATGGGGCTAGGGAGAGTGCAGTGGTTATCACGGTTGCCTAACAGCAAAAGGTTCTGGATATGAGTCTACCAGATGGTGTCTTTCTGTGTGGGATTCCTCCGAGTACTTTGGCTTCCGCCGAAAGTCCAAAAACTTGCATGTTAGGTTACCTGATGATTGTTATTTGACTGTTTTCGTCATGGTCTGGGTGAGTGGCTGTATTTTTCCACTGCGCTACACGTCTCCTCCTCTGGGCGGAGCTGACCTAATTTTCTAGGGAGCCACACATGGAGCTGATTTAGCGCCGCTAAGGCCAACCCTGACAACCACTCTTTGCCAGATTGTCTGCTAAGCAGTGTTAGTGTTTGGCCTATTCATGGTCACTGGTTTCACCTATCACCATTGCAGCTATAGCCCAGGACTCCATTCTGCCTTTCACTAGTGATGGTAAGATGGGATCAATCGAAGCATGTAATGATTCATTTGCTCTACTGCGCCATCAAGTGGACGATTCAAGTGAAACAGGCTCTGTGATTATAATGATGAGATGTGTAAACCTCTAAACTGAATAAATAAATTGTTTTCATGGTTATTTATCCCGAATATTGTCTCAGTATGTCTGATACAAAAGAGAAAGAGGAAACTACCAGGACAGAGTTTTGGTATGATTGTGTAACTGTGTAATCATGCTTATGTACATCTGGATAATGACACAAACTGTGTGGCGCTTCCCTTTTAACCCTTTAGAACCGGTAGGAGCGGACACGCTCCATTTTGCGTAACTATTTTTAAATCCCGGTAGCACTGCAACCACGTGAGCTAGCGCAATAATTTTTTTTGCATATGAAACCGGAGAAATTGTACTTACATCTTATGCCATCAGCTTGTCCTCGGTCACAGTTTCCTTCCACATATAGCTTTGCAAAAACTGCATAAAAAGTGCTTGTAGCAACAAAAACATAATATTCCAGAAACACGCTTTGCCGATCCGATCAGCTGTTTGTAACACTTCCTACGTCCATCAGCGCGAACTATCACATGACCACATGACCTGCCCGAAACCGGAAGTGACGTCATTTTGCGGAAATGTAGTTTTTTTTACCATCGTGGCCTCATGAGCTTATACTTGTGTTTTTAAAAATTATGTTTGACTTCATGACTTTCTGTGTCGTTTCTGGGATGCTTAGGACTCATATTGCACTGCTGGAAATAGTTTATTTTGATGCATATGCTGTTATTTTGCAAATTTGCACTATAATATATTTTTTCGTTTTTCCTGTAGTATATAAAAATTGGTGTATTTCAAAAATAAAACTATGACGACACTTAAAATAAATTTCCTTTGGTGGGAAACTAGTTTGTGCAACTTTTTTGTATTTACAGTTTTGAGGGATAAGCCTCCCTCACGTCATACTGGGCTCTTTTTGTGCCACTTTTTTCATTCGTATGAACGCCATTTCCGCTGTGTTGGGTGTAGCATAGCCAAACTTGCCAGCCGGTTTCGTTTTTGTAAAATCTTCAAATTTTCAGTCTGATTTTCTTACATCAGCCTAACACGGCTTAGCAGCAAAAATACTCACACTCAACACCCTAGGGACCGTTTTGTGCCCCATTGAAACCCATTATAAACGCTATTTTTCACGGCAAAAAAATTACGGTCAAATCGATCGTCTTCGGTTATGTTTCCGCTTCCGCTTGCAGTACTGGCCTTAGAGTTGTAATTTTTTTATTTGTCCACCGGGTGGCGCCCTTGCTCCACATGTGACGCCTGCTGGAACATACACATGTTCTCCAGCGGCCTGCTCGAGACAGATACCCGGAAAAGGCAGACTAATTTCCCGCGTACAGCAGCAGCTTGGCCCGCTGCTCGTTCCGGACCATTTTATGACCTTAGGTTCGTTTGATTTTTTTTTTTTTTTTTTAATCAACAGGAAATGACGTATTTGTTTTCACGTGGTAGTGGAAGTGTGTGCTGCAGACACGGGAACCGAACCATATGCTCCGGCGCTGCGCGAAACACACCCGCGGCAGAGGCACTCCTCCCCGGGGGAGCAGGAGCAGCAGCGCCGCCTGGGGACATTTTTGGCTTCTGGAAAAAAAATTAAAACCGGATCGAAATTAATGTTCGTGCCAATCTTTTGTCCATCTAAAGGCCTAATTATAATAACAATAAAATATTACTTCAAATGTTTTTTTTGGAAAATATTTTATGTTTTATGTTTTATGTTTTTGGGGCAAAAAAAGCAGTGCGCTCATGTGACGAAACCGGGATATAAAGGGTTAAAATCCGCGAAATGTAATTAAAACTTGACATGAATATTTCAAGGAGAAGTAGGTCTAAAAGATTGGCTAATTTAAAGTGGAATAAAATATTAATATATAAATTTTTTATAGCACTTTTTGGGCGTGGTCGATAGTGTGCATTTTATGAAATGCGCTCCTGGAAAAAAAATAAAAGGCGATCGAAATGACTCTTGGTGCCAATCTTTAGTCCATCTAAAGGCCTAATTATAATAACAATTGAATATTACCTCAAATGTTTTTTTTGGAAAATATTCAAGTTTTTTGTTTTTTGGGGCAAAAAAAGCAGTGCGCTCATGTGACGAAACCGGGATATAAAGGGTTAAAATCCGCGAAATGTAATTAAAACTTGACATGAATATTTCAAGGAGAAGTAGGTCTAAAAGATTGGCTAATTTAAAGTGGAATAAAATATTAATATATAAATTTTTTATAGCACTTTTTCGGGCGTGGCAGAAAACGGTCCCTAGGGTGATGAACGTAAGTTTTTTAAAGGATGACGTGAGGGTTAAATTTCTCTAACTAGAAATATATGTTAAAAAAACAAAAACGATTTTAAATTTTTTTGTAGTTTATTGCACTTTTTTGCAATTTATGTAATTTCTATGCACTTAATGCAGACATATTATTAAAATTTGGGCTATAATGGTTGTATTGATGTATAGCAACTTGAAATGCTCCAAAAAATGGCTCCACAGCATGTAAAAATATAATATAAGCTCTGGCAGACTTGGTTCTATGGTAGGTCTTAAAGGGTTAATAAACTAAAAGGCAGAAATCAGATTATAGGATATGTAGTGTTGTTTATTTATTCTATTATGGTACTTTTCATTCATGATATTTATTACTGTTTGCATACTTTATTAGGAGAGATGAGATAAAAAAAAATCTTCCTTGCTGGTTCCATTGAAGAAGAATTGCTCAAGTAACTATGTAGCACGTACGTAATCCAACTCAATAACACAATGTGATGGGAAATCAGCTGTGTTTTGCTGCCCATTTTATTTCGAATCTGGCACGAACCGGCGAGCCAGTTCCTGAATCAGTCACATGGTACGGACTGCCCGCGAGGCCTCGAATGTCACTGTATACGTAATCAAAGCAAGCCTCGATACGCGCTTCACAAAAACTCCCCCGACACACGCTTCGACACACAGGACACATCACCTTTCACCTGCCTGAAGAGTGGTGGTACGGTGGAGTTGAGAAGAATAGGACAGAATCGTGACAGAAGAATAGGATGGGTTTCAAAGGTGAAAAGGAAGCTTTACAAGAAGGTAGTGAAATGGTGGCAATAACAAAAAGACAGGACCATGAACTGAAGTATGTGTGAGTACAAGAAAACAATTATTAGAATATAATGTGTTAAATTTGCTTAGATGAGAGGGTCCAGAAGGGAAGGATTTGTGTGAGTGTTTCAGTTTGGTTTAGCTATATGGCCTTAGAGTGTGTAGAGGGAGTGGATTTTATGGATACTGGGGGACTGCCTGTCATAAAAGGAGACAGGAAGCTACAGTTGGGGGATGCTGATGTTGATGCTGATGCTTGTCCCTGAATGTAATAGAAGCTTAATATTGTCTTGTCATTACTTAGAAGTAGGTTTGCAGGAGACTCTCCACGTGTTTAACTGTAAAAGTCGGGCAACAAGAGGCCAATGGCCCAGTGGATGCAGAGTGGGGGTCTCAGTGATTGTAATATGTTAACTGTGTTTGTATGTTTTGTAGAGGAATTTGGTGTAGCTTGGTTGAGGGGAGATGGACTTTTATGACCAACAGGAAGTCACATACACAGAGACACACACACAGTGCTTTAACTGTTATGACGCACACACACACCCACACGCACAGTCACTCACATGCACTCACATAAACACACAGGTACGTGCACACACAGGCACTCACGTGCTTGCGCATACATACACAAACACAGAGTTTACAACACACCGTGGGTTTTATGATGGGGTTGCTTCTATAAAGCTGGTTGTAACAAACAAAGAAGTGAAGATCTGCAGAGGGACACCGGCCTTGCAAGTCTTCCCTTCTAGAAGATGCATGAGTAACTGAAGATGAATAAAGGTTTTGTGAAATGACTACTGAGTCCGGTGCCATCTCTGGATGCCCAAGGAATAAAAACAAACCGGGGGGTGAGACTGCTTTACCTAACACATGTCAGAGATGAAGTTAAAGGCAAGAATGATGTGCAGATATTGTCCAATATAAATACTACAAAGTCTATATGATTATAGAACTGCCCAAAACTGTCGTGTTATTCAATTATACGCGGGTCCACTGTACGATTCATAACCACACTTTATTTTCTTGTTCTTGCTCTGCCCCCACATAACATAACATTCTATACAGAAACACACCGGTCTCGCCCTCTAGCTGCCATCAGCCTAACTACACTGACCGGCTGCATTAACATCTACTGTACAATGCAATTACACCACATCTCCCCTTTCTAGAATCAATGGGTAGACTACCATTGACTCACCAGACCTTAGAGGGTTATTCTGCCTCTGTGGCTGGAAGGTCTGGTCCTGCGCTTACCTGTAAGGAATACTATATAATGAAAATCTTAACTCTAATTAACCCGTTAAGTAACACAAATTCTTACATGCTAACTTGTCACACCCCCTGCATTTCCCAACTTCTGAACATGCATATTTGAAAATGACAACCTTTTAGCTTTTACACTTTTACCCATATTGTGCAAACAATACTACGAAAGAGGGGTATTCTTGTATAAAACAGTCCTTTCCATCTTATCCGTTATAAGTCCAATCTGGTTGGTCTCACAACCACTCTTCCGGATCTGGTTCTGGGTGTAGATGGAAGCTCTGGAGAAACTGTCTCTGGCATGTCCGTGGAGCACTGCTCCCCGGCTTCTGCAGATTCTGGCTCCCCATTATTGCTCTCAGTTTGGTCTGGAGAGTGTTTCATGGGAACAAGATGCCGACGATTCCGCCTAATTGTCCCACGAGGTCCCTCCACGAGATATGATCGTGGTGTGGAGTGGCTGCCAATAACTGTGCCGCTGGCTCTCTGGTCTGTTATCCACACTTCTTGGCCTGGAGTGAGCCTGTTGAGGCTGCGTGCGCGATGACGAAGGTTATATGACTGTGCCTCTTTAGTCCTCCTCTCCTTTTCCCTCCGGGTGACAACCACACTATCAGGAAGTGCGGGGTCTAGCAGAGATGGCAGTATTGGCACTGTGGTGCGAAGCCGTCTCCCCATCAAGAGTTGGGCTGGACTATAGCCATTCTGCAGTGGGGTGGCTCTGTAAGCGAGCAGAGCCAAGTGTGGATCAACAGCTTTCCGCAATAGATTCTTGACAGTCTTAACTGCTCATTCGGCTTCGCCATTGCTTTGGGGATATTTCGGGCTGCTTGTAATGTGACAGAAGCCATACACTTTTGCAAATGTCTCAAAAGCTGCCCCTGAAAACTGTGGCCCATTATCTGTTACCAGCTGCTCGGGGATCCCATGTCGTGCAAAAATCCCTTTGAGATGATGGATCGCGTCCTCTGACCTTGAAGGTGTGAGAGGGGCAATCTCAACAAATCTTGAGGCATAATCCACGACAAGAAGGTAGGTTTTCCCTCTCAGCATAAACAGATCGGCTCCTAGCTTTTGCCACGGCCGCCCCGGATACTGTGATGGCATCAGCGGTTCTGTGTGGTTTTCTCTCACTTGGCAACATGTCCGACAGTTAAGGACAAGCTCATTTATCTGCTGGCTTAGCCCTGGCCACCAAACCGACTGTCGTGCTCGCTGTCTGCACTTAACCACTCCCTGGTGACCTTCGTGCAGTCTGGTGAGCACATCAATTCTCATAGTTGCAGGTATAACCAACCTGTCCCCTTTGATTAGCAGACCATCATGTACGGTGAGGAACGCCCGTTCTGCCCAGTACAGTCTTAGCGCTGGTTCGCTGTTGAAATGTGTGGGCCATCCTTCCTCACACAGCTGCATCACGCGAGCACATACGCTGTCCCTCTCCAGCTCTTCTCTCAGCTGCTCCAAGAAATTGTTGCTAGCTGGCAGATTGTCCATCAACATGTCCACGTAAATATTTGTGCTCTCCAACAACTCCTTGTCTTGAAGTGTTTCTTTTGCTTTCACTGGAGATCGTGAGAGCGTGTCAGCTGTCCACAGGTGTTTGCCTGGTACATGCGAAATCGAGTAGGAATATCGCATGAGGCGCATCCTAAAGCGTTGAATTCTGGGAGGGAGCGCATCCAGAGTTTGTGCCCCCAGCAGACTTAGCAGCGGCTTATGGTCTGTCTCCATTTGAAAGTGTTTGCCAATAAGAAAGTTGCGGAACCGCTCACAAGCCCAGGTCAGACCTAAAGCCCCCTTTTCAACCTGAGCGTATCTCTGTTCTGTTGCAGTGAGGGAGCGTGACGCGTAGGCAACGGGTCTCCACTCCTCGTCCCATCTTTGAAGCAACACACCCCCTAAGCCATACGATGATGCGTCCGCTGACACCTTGCAGTCACGGCTTGGGTCATACATGGCCAACACTGGCGGTGATGTGAGCGCATCCTTCAGGTTCTGAAATGCTCTAGCCTGGTCAATGTCCCATCTCCAGCAGTTTTTCTTAGACAGTAAGTCTCTTAGAGGTTTGTCCTTCTCTGCGAGCTGTGGGATAAACTTTCCAAGCTGGTTAACCATTCCCAGAAAGCTCCTTAACTCACTCACACTTTGTGGCTCCTTCATCTCCCTCACAGCCTGGGTCTTGCTTGGGTCAGGGCTGATACCGCTGGCTGAGAGAACATGCCCTAAAAACGTCACCTGCTGTTTCGCGATGTCGCACTTGTTAATGTTCAGGGTGATGCCAGCTTTTTGGATCCTGCCCAGCACAGCGTGTAGGCGAGAGTCATGCTCTTCCTGCGTTCTGCCCCAGACCAGCACGTCGTCCATGTGGCAAACCACCCCTTCCATACCATCTGTGACCTCTGTGACCATCCTTTTCTGGAAATGCTCCGGTGCTGAAGCAATCCCAAAGGGCAGTCTCTTGAAGTAATAACGCCCAAACGGTGTGATGAAAGTGGTGTATTTGGCTGAGTTTTCCGTCAGAGGTATCTGCCAAAACCCCATGTTAGCGTCCAGCTTGCTGAATATGCTGGCACCAGCCAATCTGCCCAATGTTTCCTCCACCGATGGCAGTATGTACTTCTCTCGACACACCGACTCATTGAGGTGTGTAAGGTCGACACATATGCGTACATCTTCTGTCTTCTTCGGTACCACCACCATGCCTGAGCACCAATCAGTTGGCTCCTCAATCCTGCTGATCACCCCTAGTTCTTCCATACGGGCCAGCTCCTGCTTAACTTTGTCCATCAGAGGCAACGGGATTCTCCGTGGCGTCTTCAAGGAAAAAGGTTGAGCTCCAGGTTTCAGTTTGATGTCGTACGGCTGACGTACTTCACCGAGACCACTGCACAGCTTTGGGTAGCACTTTTTAAGCGTCTCTATAGTTATGCTCTCCAGACGAGCCACAAGCTCCAGCTTGCTAATAGCAGGTCTCCCCAGCAAAGCAGTGTGCAGGTGTCTGATGACAAAGACATCCTCAAGTATTTCTTTGTCTCCCTTCCTCAGTGCAAGCTCACTGACACCAACGACATCCAAACGACTCCTCCCGGGACCCAGCAGAGCCTTGGTTGATTTGTGGAGACTGGGGGGGTGGTTGTGTCTGTAGAGCTCCTTAAACACCTTAAGGGGTAGGACTGTCACATCGGCACCTGTATCAATTTTAAATGACACGTTTTTGTTGTTTATGCTTAAGTCGACAGTCCACGGCTCACCCTCACACTTAACACTGCCCAGGAACAAACCATGTTCATCCTCTTCAACCTCATGCACTGTTTTTGGTGCCCTGCATACACGCCTGTAATGTCCTTTTTTCCCACATGCATGGCATTTCACTTCATTCGCTGGACAATCCTGCTTTGAATGGGATGGAGCGCCACCACATTTCTGACAGGTTGGCCCTTTTCTGCCATCTTCTCGGAAACCACGTGTTTTAGCTTGACGACTATCAGTCTGGAGCAGTTTGGTTCTAACAGGCTTACGACTGATTTTATGCACTCTATCTACTGACTTAGCATCGCTAGCCTCACCTCTAGAGTCACCTCGCAAGGAGGATTGTTGTCGCTTTACCTCTTCACTTTGCCTCGCCATGTTGATAGCCCTCTGCAAAGTCAAATCTGGGTCAAGCTGCATGCGTTCTGACAGCCGTTTGTCCGTGAGACCGACAACGAGCCTATCCCATATCAGCTCATCATGTAGCACTCCATAGTTGCAATGTTCTGCTAGCGCATACAGTGCTGTCACAAAAGCATCCACTGTCTCATTGTCTCCCTGTCGGCGCATATTGAATTTGGCGCGCTCATAGATCACATTTTTCTTCACAATGAAAAAAGCCTGGAAACCATCACGTACCCCCTCGTACGTTGTCCTTTGCTCCGCTGTTAAACTCAGACCGCGAAGCACATCGTCCGCCTCATCTCCCATGCAGTAAATCAACGTGTTGACTTGGTTTTCCTCCGAGCTGACGTTCAAATTACTGGCGAGACGGAATCTCTCGAACCTCCGTATCCATTTGGACCACTCCTGCGGTTTTGAAAAGTCGAAGGATTCCGGTGGCTGGATGCTGAATGTTGCGCTCGGCCCCGCCGGTGCTCTCTGTGCAGTCTCATCCGCCATATTCTCCCCTCGTTATCCCGCGAGCTCCGCCAGACACAGGTTCGTTCAGTCGAGGTTATATGGATCAGTACAGGACTTCTGACACCATGTCGTGTTATTCAATTATACGCGGGTCCACTGTACGATTCATAACCACACTTTATTTTCTTGTTCTTGCTCTGCCCCCACATAACATAACATTCTATACAGAAACACACCGGTCTCGCCCTCTAGCTGCCATCAGCCTAACTACACTGACCGGCTGCATTAACATCTACTGTACAATGCAATTACACCACAAAAACAAGGAAAATAAAAAGAACTCAGCAGAGATTCATGGAAGGAGATGTGAAGAGAGCTGGTGTGACAGAAGATGATGGTATGAATAGAGTGAGATAGAGGCAAATGATTTGCTGTGACAACCTATAAATGGGGAAAGGGCATTACAGCGAGACAACGCAAAGGCTTTGTGTCATTGTAACCCTGGTTAACATAGCTATCAATAAATAAAAGCCTGTTAGTAAAAACAGTCATCAGAAATATATTACAGGTGACAAATAGTCAATAAATAGATGTTATGACATCCATAGGTTCTTTCTCTTCAGCACCCTCTGCTGGTCATAGTGGGAATACTTGCCAGCTTATATTTTGGTGGGGGTTTTCTGTGTTCCTGTGAGTAGAGGAAACAGGAAGCTGGTTGCTTGTTAGCCTGCAGAATATGTTGTTGCTCTTTAAAACTTTTCTGCCTTGGAGAGTTATTGCTTGTGAGTATTAATGTGCAACATGTTTACAAGTTTTTTGGTGCATTTCTATTACATAGATTTGTTTAGAAACCAGTTATTTCATCTGCTATGTTTATCTTTGAGGAAGCTAAACTCGTTAAGTTGTATTGTGATCAATACTGAGTCGCTGTTGATTACACATACTATATAACAGTATAGTTCATATCCTAGAAGTGTGTGTAAAAAGGAAAAGACGTCTTGTGACATTTACTTTGTGTTTGTTTTTAGTTTTACGGGAAGAAAAGGATGTCAATCATTGAACTACTGATGAAGTAAAAAGCCTTAAACTTACTTCCACCTCCAATGTTCATTGAAACCGTTAGCTCTCTGTCAAGTTGGCCAAAGGGACGCACAATAAGGACAGAACAGTAAAAAAGCAGCTTCTCAGCAGGCAGAGATAATCAAAGACAGCAACTTCGTCTGCCAGCACGTCTCATCTCTACTACTGCTTACGCTTGCCACACAGCAGCATTGTGGGATGGAGGACATACAAGCCACAAAAGAAATAACGCAGCTGTCGGCTCTAGAGACCAGGTCAGTGGCCTCTATAGCATCTAGTGGATCATCAGCCGGTCGAGCCGCTGCTGCAGCTCGTGCTAAACTGGAGGCAGCTCGCGCATGAGCCGATTATGCCAAAATAGAATCAGAAATGATGATTGAGAAGGCTCGCATAGAAGCCAAATTGAACACTTTACAGTATGAAAAGGAGGTAGCAGCAGCTATGGCTGAAGCCAGCATCCTTGAGGTTGCAGCAGAGGAGTCTGTCAAAACTGAAAGGAAACCAGCCTTTGAAGAGACTGCTGAAAGGACACGGCAGTATGTGGAGCAGCATCTACAGCCAACCCAGAGTGCTAAACCAGAGGCAGAGCATAGAGAGTCAACTGTTCATGAGGCCCACAATTCCACCAAGGCAAAGCTTTGGTACTCCATATGTTGAATCTCACTTGTTCAAAATGAGAAACAAAGCCATTCCAATATCAGGTCTATCTCAGGAACCAAAGTCTGGTATTTACCCCCACTCAACACCGCACCCACCAGAGAGCATAAGGGAAAGGTCGCCTGATCGAGTCACACCTCAACTCCTACCAGATGGCAGTACTCAGGTGGGTGATATAGCAAGGTACTTGACACGGAGGGATCTTATTAATGCTGGTCTCACAAAGTTTGATGACTGCCCTGAAAATTACTGGGCGTGGAAATCCTCCTTTCTGAATGCAATCAGTAGACTAAAACTCAGCCCCAGTGAAGAGTTGGACCTCCTTATTAAGTAGCTGGGGCACGACTCAGCACAGCATGTGAAAAGAAAAAAAAGACGGTGCATGTCTGTCGTCATGCACCGAAGTTGGACTGGACAAAGCCTGGGAGCGCTTGGAGGACTGTTTTGGCTCTCCAGAGATAATTGAAAAAACACTGTTCGACAGGCTTACAAACTTCCCAAAGGTCAGTAGCAAAGATCCTGTTAAGCTGAGAGAGCTTAGTGACCTGCTGCAAGAGGTTGAGGCAGCAAAATCAGAGGGTTATCTCCCAGGGCTAAGCTATCTTGACACTGCACGTGGTGTCGCTCCAATTGTGGACAAGTTACCACACAATATCCAGGAAAAGTGGCTCTCTCAGGGTTTTAAGTATAAAGTTGACCATAGTGTCATTTTTCCGCCATTTTCCTTTCTCTGTGACTTTGTCTGCAGAGAGGCACAAGCCCGCAATGACCCAGGCTTCAGGCTCTTAACATCTACAACAGACCACTTTAGATCAGATACTACAGTGAGAAAGCCCTATAAGGGTTTGGTCTCTGCTCACAAGACGGAAATATCACAGGAGAAAGCTGGCCAAGACAGTGTGAGAGAGCAAACCTGTGATGTGGAAAGGCAGTATCCTATTCATAAAAAGCCACATCCCCTCAAGCGCTGCAGAGGGTTTTGCAATAAACCCATTGAGGAGCGTAAGACCTTCCTCAAGGACAATGCTATCTGTTTTAGATGCTGTTCTTCCACTAGTCACATGGCCAAGAACTGTAACACAACAATCAAGTGTATAGAATGTGAAAGCAGGAATCATATCTCTGCCCTTCATCCAGGACCACCTCCTGCAACTCTCTTTGGTCATGGCGGGGAGGGCACAGAAAAGACAACTCAGCCTGCTATTACATCAACTTGTACCGAAGTATGTGGAGAGGCTCAGAGAGGAAGATCCTGTTCTAAGATCTGCTTGGTAAAGGTTTTCCCAAAAGCGCAGCCAGAGCGAGTGACAAAGGCTTATGTCGTGCTCGATGATCAGAGTAATCGGTCACTTGCCAGGTCAGAGTTTTTTGATGTTTATGGCATAGAGGGGTCAGAGTCTGCATTCACACTTCGTACATGTGCGGGAACGACAGAAATGATGGGTAGAAGAGCTACAGGCTTTGTAGTGGAGTCACTAGATGGAGCCACATCAGTCACGCTGCCGACAATAATTGAATGTAATAACATTCCGAGTAACAGAGCTGAGATACCTACCCCTGAGGTGGCAGCAGAACATGCTCATCTAAGGCCAATAGCCCATCTCATCCCACCACTCGATCACAAAGCTGAGATCCTCCTTTTACTTGGACGTGACCTACTTAGTGTCCACAAAGTGAGGCAGCATAGAAATGGTCCTCACAATGCCCCATATGCACAGAAACTGGACCTGGGATGGGTCATCATTGGTGATGTCTGTTTAGGTGATGCTCACAAGCCTGCAGCTGTGGATGCAGCTGTGGATGTCTTGTATAAAGCCAGTGGGATTTTTGCATGCCTGATTGATTGTTTTATGGTAAAAGGGAGATGCTAGCAATAAAGTATGCTTAAAAAGAACTTCAATTGTCTGCTAATGCTATTTACTTATCACCTTCCTTGGTGCTTAAGTTATGCTACATCACAGACCTCATCAGTGGCTGCCCAACAATCGCGACCAGGCCGTCAAACGCTTATCCTCTCTTCAGCGCACCCTTGAAAAAAAGCCTGATATGAAGAGGCATTACTTTGCTTTCATGCAGAACATATTTGATCCTGACCATGCTGAACTGGCTCCTCCACTTGAGGTGGACAAGGAGTGCTGGTACTTACCTACGTTTGGGGTGTACCATCCTCAGAAGCCAGATCAGATCAGGGTTGTGTTTGACTCAAGTGCAAAATGCCATGGCGTCTCTCTCAATGATGTTCTCCTCTCTGGACCTGACCTCAATAATAGCTTATTTGGAGTATTGTTGAGGTTCCGACGTGAAACTGTCGCAGTAACTGCTGACCTTGAAAAGATGTTTCACAGTTTCATTGTAAGAGAGGACCATCGAAACTATTTGCGCTTCCTCTGGCATGAAGACAACAATCCTGCCAATGACATCTGTGAGTATCAAATGAAGGTTCACGTGTTTGGCAAAAGTCCCTCACCATCCGTAGCTTTATACGGCCTTCGATGTGCAGCAGCTCATGGTGAAGAGAAATTCAGATCAGATGCACAACGCTTTGTTGAGAGGGAGTTCTACGTTGATGATGCGCTTATGTCAAGGCCCACAGCCAGTGAAGCTATTGATCTAATGAAAAGAGCACAGGAAATGCTTGCCACATCTAACCTTCGCCTGCATAAAATAGCATCAAACAGCTCTGAGGTTCTTGATGCGTTTTCTCCAGAGGACTGTGCAAAGGGGCTTAAGGAGCTAAATCTGGAGACTGATGTGACACCTACACAGCGAAGTCTTGGTCTGATATGGGACCTAAAGAAAGATGCCTTTACCTTTCGAGTAGCAGAGACAGTGAAGCCCTTTACAAAGAGAGGTGTCTTAGCTACAATCAATGGTTTTTTTGATCCCTTAGGATTTGCTTCACCGGTTACAATCCAGGGAAAGATGCTGCTGAGAGAACTTTTTTTTTTTTTTTGTCTCAGAACATTTATTGAATAGCAAATGATTACAGATGAAGTTCTTCCAGTCCTTGATTAAGTAATGAAAGCACCCTGGAGACCGTGTGTTTATCTTTGGTGAAGTACAAGAAGTCCTTCTTTGTATTGCATTAGTGATTTGAAGTGTAAGTGACTTCTGCATGAATGTATCCAGGCCTCGACGAACTTGCTGAGACACTGGTTTGACTTTGTTAGATTACTAACCAATTGTCCCCCCCACACCTTCTTATTTCTCTGCTTATCAGTAGGTTCAGCCAGGCAGCTTGTCCCACTTACAGACTATATTTATGTCACTTACTGTGTGTCATTTTCTATGCAGATACAGTATGAGCTGCAGTGTCATAATGTAAGGAGAGCTGAAAGCCTCAGTTGCATAAGTTCATAGGCATTGAACTTAAACCCCTGTTAAAGTAGCTTCTCAGAGCTGCTATGAAATGATTTATTGTGATATTCTTTCTTTTTTTTTTTTTTTTGCCTGTCCCGTTTGGCTCTTTTGCCATCAGAATTGTTGTCTAAAGGCAAAGAAAGATGCCCAACGGATTTACTTTACCAAATTGACCATCCCAGCCTTGCCATAATGGTCCATTTGATTCACCTTTTATTGTTTATTTTGTTTTCACTTACTGAACATGGGACAGACTTGACTGGGGGAAAGAAGGGGAGAAAGAAAGAGGGAAAGAGAAACAGCTGAGAAGAGGGAAGGGGGAGAAGGGCAAAAACCAAAAACCAACAGAATGAGCAGAAAAAGAAAAAAAAGAAGAAAAAAAGAAAAAAAAAAGCATATATCAATCACCTGGGTCACCTGCTGAGAAAGAAAAAGGAAAACAAGCAGAAGAGAACAAGAGTAATAGAATAAACAACATCACAATGATATATGGGAATATGACAGTAAATACTAAATATTAAACACTATTGTGCAGCACATAAGATCAACAGAACACAGTGTGCTTTGAGGTAGGAGCCAAAAAGGGTGTAGTTTGTGGGTGTGATCACCTGTGTGTACACCTGTGAGCATGGACGCGCTTGTTTTTTGTTTTTTAAAAGGTTCCTTCATGTAATGATCTGCTAGAGGGTGTGGGGGGGCCACAGCCCCGTCCTCCAGGGCATGAAGCAGGTATGGAGGAGATCAAAACTCCAGACATCCAGAGGCCCCCAGAACACAAGAGACCAAGGAAGACCAACAGAGGGGCAGCCGCGCCACTGTCCCAGAAAGAGCTGAGGAGAGTCCCAGATGAGGGCTCACTCAGCAGCCGCGGAGCAGAAGCCAGGGGGAGTTGCAGTGACGCGCCCGTGAGCTCCGCCGGCAGCCAGCCGTGCCTGAGTGACCGAGCCCCAGGCCGAGAGGCCGGGGGCACCCCACCTCCGAAGTGGCCCGAGCAAGCCCCAGGCTCCAGGCCCCGATAAGCGGCCGCCAAGGAGTGAGCCGGTGTGTACCTGGACGCCCATCCCCGGACACAAAGAACCACCAACGCACCGACGTCTGAGGGAGTCCACCACTGGCAGGGGAAGTGGTGGTAGGGGGAGATAGGCCTCCATACCTTGGAGGGCCTAAGATGTCCCCAGAGAGGTGGCGCCTGACACCCAACCTGACATATAGACACAGAAATACAGGCACACACATATACAAACATCCATTCCCACCCTCATGCTCTCATATACACTTACTCCACACTCAACCAACGTGGAGACAGACATAAAGAGACGCTGTACACACGATCACACTCCCCAAGCGTACTCTACAAACCGGGTCTAGGTACCCTTGCCCCTGGAGGGGGGGAACTGCACCCAGACCCAGGTGGTGTTACCCTTTTCCCTGCGGTGGGGGGAGGCAGACCGCCCCGACTGCTGAGAGAACTTTCAAGTAAGGCCCTAGACTGGGACACTCCACTGCCTAGAGAAAGGGAGGCCGAGTGGGATACATGGAAATAATCTCTTGTCAATCTCAAGAATGTACATATTCCAAGAACCTACGCTTCTGCTACGATGTCAACAGCAATCAGAAAAGAGTTACACATCTTTTCAGATGCCTCCACTAAAGCCATTGCAGCAGCTGCTTTCCTAAAGACCACTGGCGAAAATAAGAACCATCAGGTGGGCTTCGTTCTAGGGAAAGCAAAATTGGCCCCACAATCTGCTCATACAATTCCAAGACTGGAATTGGGAGCTGCTGTGTTAGCTGCAGAGCTTGCCGAAGTCATCACAAGTGAACTGGACCTAAATCTTGAGGCAGTTGAATTCTACACAGACAGTCATGTGGTTTTAGGCTATATAAGCAACCAGACGAAGAGGTTCTATGTATATGTTGGCAACAGGGTGCAGCGAATCAGGAGGATTTCAGAACCAAAACAATGGCACTATGTCCCTACGAGCTCTAACTCTGCTGACATAGGCACACGCTCGGTGCCTGCTGCCATGCTTGGTGACAGTGCCTGGCTTAAAGGACCTGCCTTCTTGTTACAAGCTAGTGTTACAAGAGAAGCTGAAACCTATGACCTTGTGGACCCCGAGTTGGATGATGAAATACGTAGCTTTGTCACTCACATGAGTATTGATGGGTCTCTGCTTGGATCGCAAAGGTTCAGACGTTTTTCCTCTTTGAAGAAACTCCTCAAGGCCCTTAGCTTGCTCATTCATATTGCAAAGGTCTTCAAGAGCAAAGGTGAAGGTCCCTCTTGCAGTTCATGGCATCATGACAAACAGTCTCGCACAGCAGAGGAACTGACAAAGGCTGAGATTGTCATCATCAAAAGTGTGCAGAAGGAAATGTTTGAGGAGGAACTTGTCTGTATTGCTAATGGTAAAGACATACTAAAACACAGCTCTTTACAAAAACTCAGTTGCTACTGTGATGATGAAGGACTCTTGAGGATAGGTGGAAGGCTCAAAAACGCCAACATCAACTACAAGGAGAAACATCCTCTTATTATTCCAGGTGGTAGCCATGTTGCCAAGTTGATAGTAGAACACCATCACCAGCGAGTAATGCATCAGGGACGGGTGTTCCCAGAAGGATATTGGATTACAGGAGCAAGGAGGCTAATCAAACAGATTATCCACAACTGTATCACCTGCAACAGACTTAGGAAGAGAGCAACTAACCAAAGAATGGCAGATCTGCTTTCTGATCGTATCAGCACTGAACCTCCTTTCACCTTCGTGGGTTTGGATGTATTTGGCCCTTGGTCTGTGGTCACAAGGCACACAAGAGGAGGCCAGGCAAATAGCAGAAGGTGGGCTGTTCTTTTTACGTGTCTTAGCACACGTGCTGTGCACATTGAACTGATTGAGTTGATGGACGCATCAAGTTTCATCAATTCCCTGCGTAGATTCTTCAGTTTGAGAGGGCCTGTTTAGCAGATTTGATCCGATTGTGGGACTAATTTCGTTGGTGCTTGCCGGGAGCTAGGTTTCACACTGACAGACCCTGACGTGTCAAGCATTAAAACATACCTGGGAGAAGAGGGATGCATCTGGATCTTTAATCCACCTCACTCTTCTCATATGGGAGGAAGCTGGGAACGTATGATAGGGTTGTCCCGACGTATCCTGGATGCAATGCTTCTCCAAACCACGCACTCTCACTTGACACATGAGGTGCATTCTACTAATGGCAGAGGTAACAGCCATCATTAATGCTAGACCTTTGTCTCCTATCACAACAGATCCTGACACACCCTTCCTGTTGACGCCTTCCATGCTTCTCACTCAGAAGGTGTGCACTCCTCTCCCCCCTCCGGGAAGTTTTACTGAGAAAGATCTCCACAGTGGAGGCAAGTTCAACACCTTGCAAACACATTTTGGGCCAGATGGAGACGGGAGTACTTAGGGACACTGCAAAGCCGGAACAATACTCGCCAGCTTATATTTTCGTGGGGTTTTTGTGTGTTCCTGTGAGTAGAGGAAACAGGAAGCTGGTTGCTTGTTAGCCTGCAGAATATGTTGTTGCTCTTTAAAACATTTCTGCCTTGGAGAGTTATTGCTTGTGAGTATTAATGTACAACATGTTTACTAGTTTATTTGGTGCATTTCTATTACATAGATTTGTTTAGAAACCAGTTATTTCATCTGCTATGTGTATCTTTGAGGAAGCTAAACTCGTTAAGTTGTATTGTGATTAATACTGAGTCGCTGTTGATTACACATACTATATAACAGTATAGTTCATATCCTAGAAGTGTGTGTAAAAAGGAGAAGACATCTTGTGACATTTACTTTGTGTTTGTTTTTAGTTTTACGGGAAGAAAAGGATGTCAATCATTGAACTACTGACGAAGTAAAAAGCCTTAAACTTACTTCCGCCTCCAATGTTCATTGAAACCATTAGCTGTCTATCAAGTTGGGCAAAGGGACGCACAATAAGGACAGAACAATAGATCATAATGGTTAAGAAAATTAATTAAAAACATCAGCAATGATATAATTCATGGTGTAGGATTCCATTTGTGTTTAAAAACATGTTAAAGGGGTAAAAGCTTGCTAATTCATGGTGTTTTATGTTAATTCAGGTAAAATGGCTAAAATATGTGTTCAGAGTCTTATTGTGAAAGGGCACACTGCAGTGTGACTCCTGTGATGGCCACACCCAATTGGGTTGTTCTTTTTTTTTTTTTTGATGCTGGAGAGGGAGAAATGCAGACAGTCCTTGCAGAGCTGGGCCCTGTGCTTCGTACGTCGCCTACTACATCCAAGATCAAATGAAACATCCAAGACCAAATCATCGCGCTAACTCTGAGCTCGCTATTCCGGTTCCCCGAACACACCTGTTGTTGACGATTAGTATAGCTGGATGAAGTAATGTGAGATCACTGGGTGGCCCAACAGGGGCTACGCATCGATAGTAGAAACATTGATCGGCAACCCTTTGATTGGTCGGCGAAAATGTCGAAGGAGCGCGCTCGGTATTTTTCGGCAGCAGAGCAAGAACTCTTGAGTGAGGGATTTCAGGAGTTTCAGAGTTTAATTAAAACGCAAGGGAACACTGCAAAGGCTGCAAAAGCAAGGAGAGAGGGCTGGCAGAAAGTTGCTGACAAATCAAACTCGTAAGTAATTCAATAATAACAATAATAATGGAGTGGATTTATATAGCGCTTTTCAAGGCACCCAAAGCGCTTTACAATGCCACTATTCATTCACTCTCACATTCACACACTGGTGGAGGCAGCTACGGTTGTAGCCACAGCTGCCCTGGGGCAGACTGACAGAAGCCAGGCTGCCATATTGCGCCATCGGCCCCTCTGGCCAACACCAGTAGGCGGTAGGGTAGATTTATTATATCACACCATATTATCCAATATTATATTACATTATATTATATTATAATATGTTATATTATATCCCCTTTCACATTAGAGCCACAACAGGACCCACTAGAACATGGGAACAAGTAAAAGTGAAATATAAGAATATTCTACAGAATGGTAATATTTATCACTTATATTGCTTGTCGTCTCTTGGAAAGAGACCCTGGAATACTCTGTTTGTTTGTTCATAACAGCAACCAAGAAAAGGGCAGAGCAAAAAAAAAGACAGGTGGTGGTCCTGCACCCCCTCGTCAACAAGTTGGTTAATTGAATAATACCCTCACGGGAAAATCGATATCTCTCTATGAGCACACTGTCGCGCTGAGCTAAAGGATCCTGTCTGTCCCGCAATATACGCTGAATTCTGAGGACTCTCCTTATCAATCTTGCACCTTCCGCAATGGGTTGGTCGCGTATACGGACAGGACATGGCTGCGACAGGCTTCCCAAATCCACCTTCACTTTTATAGCCGTGGTCTCTCATCTTGATTACACGAAGTAATTTACAATTACTACTCTGAAATATGAATTACATCTGTAATAATCACATACATGTAATAGAATGTTAATAGTACATTTCCCTTTTTTAGGGAATGACCTGTATGTATCTGTGTGAAATCAATACAAGGATCAAGTGCTGCATTATCTTTGGTTACAGTGATGTTATTTATTTATGGTGAAACAGTGGTGGAATATCGCTGTTGCTTTCGTATGAATGACGCGGGCATACCTGCGTGGCCGCGATCTAATCCTGTTTACATAAAGTAAACCTGCTCCCCAGCAGGTTTACGCTTACGGCTCTGTTGCTATGACAGCAAGTCCCGGATGGGCTTCGGGGAACCGAACGATCCAGGATCACGCGAAATCGTCAACAATCTCATCCAGCTAACTCACTTAGCGCGGTACGAAGAACAGGCCCCTGCTGCCTAAACGAGTGAAAAAATAGTAAAAACAAGCCAGAAGTCTACTTAAAGCCATTTTTGTACTCTGGAGAATATATTTTTGTTTTTCCGACCTGTCCTTGCCTTGGTGACGTTGTAAACAAAACCGAACGGGACTTGGCCATTAAGGTTTGGATCGGGAAATGCCAAGCTAGAATTGGAGTTTGGTCCGCTTAAATTAAGATTAAATTAAATCTTGGGCTTAAAAGAACTGAACTTGATCTAAAATAACGCAGTGTTAACTCAAATAGATCAAAGGAAAAACTTGAACTTAGAACTTGAAATAAATAAGACAATAACCTAGGTTGAAAATAACATCCTTCTAAAGCCAAAGAAAAGGATTCGAGATAAACAGGATAAACTAACAGAACATATTGAACTAAGAGGGGAAAGAAAATATCCTTTCCTTAAATGTGTGATGTTGAATGTTTTACGTAATGTGTGTTAACTGTCTATTCTCTGTCTTCACAAAATAACAAGCCGGCAATTTAAACGTATTTTCTGGTCTGTGGTCTTTGTTACACGCTACACTCATTACTACTCTAGTACTCGAACCTAACTGGTCCTAGTATACTGTAACGACTCCAGAAGTGTTACATCATCATTTGTGTAATCTCACCATTTCCTGATAACATAGAGCAGAGCAGCTACCTGATCGCTACCCCAACAGAGGTCGATTATCTTGTTAATAATTTTACCTCCTCAGTACATATGATTCTGGATACTGTAGATCCTGGGAAAAATAGAGCCTCAAATCCGAAGTACCTGACTCTGTGGTATAATTCTCAAACACGTAGCCTAAAGCAGATAACTCGTGAGCTGGAGAGGAAATGGTGTGTCACAAATTTATAAGATCATCATTTAACCCAGAGATATAGTCTGTTGCTTTACAAGGAAGTCCTCCACAAAGCCAGAACATCTTACTATTCATCACTGATTTATCACAAATAAGACCAAATAAGACTAATAAGACACAAATAAAACAAATAAGATGTTTCTCTTCAGCACTGTAGCCAGGCTGACAAAACATCAGAGCACTGTTGAGCCAACTATTCCTTTAATGTTAACTAGTAATGACTTCATGAATTTCTTCATGAGGTAAAATTTTAACCATTAGAGAAAAATTACTCATGATCATCTTAGTCTGAGATAACTTCAGTAATCACTCGTAATTCCATTCCTGCAAGACTGCACAAAATAGTCCTGCCATTAATTAATTCTTCGATCTTAAATATGATCAACCTATCTCTAATAATTGGCTATGTACCACAGGCCTTCAAGCTGGCTGTACACTCTAAAAAATATTCATGGTGTTTGTAGGTAGAGCTTAACAAAAAAGCATTTTTCTACTTAAAAAAGTAAGTTGTCTACATGTACACGTTTCAGTGAGTTGACTAATTAATGTTAAAAGTCAGTGCAACACAGAAATTAATAAACACCTCCTTAACTTAAATGTTTGAGTATATTGAACAAAATACTTTTGTCATCAATCAACAACACAAAATATTAAGTTTGTGTAACATGTAAAAGTGAGTTTGAACATCCTTCGTGTTTGAACTGCCCATAACTGGACCATAACGAAAAAATAATTACAACTGCCATAAAAAAAGACGAAACGGAAAAAAACAGAGGTTGGCACCACTACCTGGTAAGTTTCTTGTTTTATAGTCTTTTATAAATATGTACTAGTTACAGGAATTTACTGCTTAAGTTTATTTTTTCCTGTTGTTAATGAAATCTGTCAATTAAATCTGTCACTCTGGTGGTTACTTTGGTTAGCCATAGGTGTGTATGAGACCATGCATACAGCAGAGGGTAACCCCGTAGCATATGTTTGTATCATCACAGGCGTAGCAGTTGTCTGCATTCTTATCACTTTGTGGGAGTAGAGGTGTGTTTCCCCTAGACTGTGTTCGGTGAGTTAACTAAGCATTGAATTTCAAAATAGATTAATTACAAGTTATATTTGTACACTTTAAATTTGATGGTTTTAATCATAGTTTAGCATAGTAAAGTTGCTAAAGTTAAAGTTGTTAGCTAGCTTTCTTTTAGCTAGCAAACGTTCCTCGCAATTGTCAATTTTTCCACTTATACTTAAAATTTGTCACTTGTCAGGGTGCATTTGGTTAGCTGATAGACCTTGCAGACAGCAGAGCATGTTCAATTTGAACCTGTATATGTTCAAATTAACTAGTCAGCAGCTGCCTGCATTTTTATCATGGTGTCAGAGTAAATTTGTGTTTCGACGGTCTTGGGTGAGGTAACTAATTACTGACAGAGTGTGAGTAAAAGTATTTCTATCAAATGTATTGATATTTTAAGCTCAAATGTGAAATATGCCTGAGCTTAAAGTTAGTTGACCTAGCAAGAAAAAACAAAATTGTGTGTGTGCACACAAGACTTGCTTTCGTTACCTTCTGTAATTGTAAGCATAATGTGAAGTGTGGGATTGTGGCATGTCAACAGTGGTCTTCAAATAATTAAAAAGAAAATTCTCTCACACATTTGGATATGACACAATTTTTCCAATTTTAAACTACAGTCTGTAGATTTATTTATTTATTTAGTTTTTGAATTTTGGATTCATCTTTTCAGTGTTTCATTGTAGTGTTTTAGAGAAGGTTTTATACTTAAAATAACTTAACTCAAAAGCCTTGGTAAGCCTTTGTAGTCTTTTATAGTCCTTAGAACTCAACAAAAACAGTTTGAAATAGTCTCCAAATCTAGGTTACATTTACTTTCACTCACCTTATCCTACTGCTAGCAAAGGGTGCATTGAAAGCAGGGCAGTATGTAACAGATTAAATTCAAGTTATAAAAATTAAATTGTTTATTTGTTAAAAACAAACATTAAATCAATAATTAGCAAAAGCTAGTCCTATGAATGTAATATGTTTGACTTTTGGCCTAGTAAACTTTTTTAATTCTCCAGAGTTCGGTGGAAACAAGAAGAGATGTCGCAATCCGTTGCCTGGTGGTGTATTTGAAAGAGAAAGAAGAGGATCTCTTCAGAGAACAGCTGGTAGGTAAATCTCACATTGTTTTGTGTTATATTTTTAAATAGCACATAAAATACCAACATGTTTCTTTTTAACCTATACTTGCCAGGATGGTGAAGAACAGTTCTCAGAAGAAGTGGTAAAGATCGTAGTCACCAGACGCGCAGCAGTGTCTCTTCCAGCCGTCGCTAAAATTGTGATTGAAGGAACAGCTGTCCTGGAAGACCTTGATGTGCCCAGAGCATGTACCTTAATGATGGGACTTATATACGCTCTCAATCTGAGCTACCCCAAACAAGTAAAGAACACTCTAGAGGTATATATTTGCCGCTTTATTTAATATACCTTTACAAATCTTTATAGTGGTTCTCAAAGTCGGTCATCAGGCCCCACTGCTCTGCTTGTTTCTATTAATAACTAAACACTGTTGACTGGCTGGTGTGTTCAGTTAATCAGAAGTTGTAGACACCATTGTGGAGTAAGAAAAACGAAGTGAATTGGTATGTTTTAGCTTCTGATTCAACACACCTTGTCCAGGTAATAAACATGCTACATTTTCTTTTGTTACTGAGGTTGTTTGCGGAGGAATTGTACTGAAATACATTATTGTTTTTGCGCACTCATTTATAATTAAAGGGCTGCTGTAATGTTTGATTTATGTTGTATGACACAGAAGTGTATTACTTCGAAAATGTTATGCAATAAACTGTTTCATCAGTTGGAATAATTTACAGTTTTTTCTGAATGCTTAAACCCTAACTGTGATTCCTGTAGCACAATCTCTAAAACTATTCAGACTTATAGCAAAACCACTCACTGAGTTTGCAAAACTAAAAGCACAAAAACTGCTTTGCACTCAGTTTGCAATTTTGTAACACACACTTTGCAAAACTGTAGGCACAATTCACTGCACAACACTCAATTACCAAATTTCCAACACACTCCTAGCAAAAGTATACACATGTATGGCTATCATTAACACTAATTTGCCAACTGTCTGGCACACTTTCACATGTGAAAACTTTTTTAGATAATTAGTTCACTTTGCAATCAGCCTAAGCACTATAATACAGGTAAGCTGTGTGTGCGGAGTACAATGGAGGGAGCAGGAAGAGTGAGAAGTAGAGGAGGCCGAGGAAGAGGACGTGGAGGTGAAGAAGTAGGATGAAGAGGACGACAAGGACAAGGAGGAGCAAGAGGAAGACGAGGAGGGGGGAGAGGAAGGGTAGGAAGAGTAAGAAATAGAATTGCTGATGACATCAGAGCTACAATAGTGGACCATGTAATCAACCGTGGAAGGACCCTGAGGGTAGCTGGCCAACGGGTCCAGCCTAACTCGAGCCGCTACACTGTAGCAAGTACCATAAGGACATCTTGAAATGAGAATCGGTTAGTACAGTCACTCCGCACAAAGATTTGTAGCACTGCCATATGCCAATGAGAAACACACCAATACCATTGCTGTAAAAATACTGAAATTGTTACTTTACAGAATTGCTAGATGACCAGATGCTGGGGCAGAGGAAGCATGTTCACTGCAGACCAAGTAACCCATATAGTCATTATGGCGATTGCAAATAATCCTATACTTGGAAATAAACACTTGTGTTTGTTTTGATGTGTTTGAATAAACACCAGTACTTGAAGTTTGGATCCCTCTATGCTTATGGATCTATGACAGAAGTATGAGCTCAAACTGACATGGCCTACCTTGTGCACAGAGAAAGCAAAAGCCAGATGTGTTTTGTATTCATACCATCAGTGTGCAGTTGGCGCATTGTGTGCTTAGTAGATGATGGCTTGTGTGTACTGTTTGATACGGAAACACCATTTTTACGAAGGTGTGAAGAGTTAATCTAGCTGTGTTTGCTTTTGCAAGAGAACTACAATGTTTTGATTGTTGGGTGACAGGTTTTCTTATTTGTGTGAAGAGTTTTGCAAAATTAGCCAATAGTTACAAAAAATGTGCTTAAGCAATCAGAAAAAACTGTAAATGGCTATGTTTGCATGGATAATTGTGAGTAGGATATATGTAAAAAAGTAAGTTAGATTAACTCAACTAATGTAATTTGTCAACTCAATATTACCAGAAATTCTAAATTAATATTAGGTTGCTTAAACTTAATTATGCTTTTACAGGTCAAAGTAAATCATGTTGGTTTGTTGAACCAGTTGAGTTAGCCAAACCTAAAAATTACTTGCTGGATTTACTTAATAATATGCAAAATTTGTAACTTAAAAAGCTGAGTGGAAATTGTTACCTCAATTTTTTTAAGTTGAGCCAAGAAAACATTTCCCTATACCCAGCAGTCTTAGCTAATTACAGGCCAATCTCCAACCTCCTTTCATATCAAAAATCATTGAAAGAGTAGTTGGTTTGTTTTTTTTTGTTTTTTTTTGCCTGTCCCGTTTGGCTCTTTTGCCATCAGAATTATTGTCTAAAGGCAACGAATAATGCCCAACGGATTTACTTTACCAAATTGACCATCCCAGCCTTGTCATAATGGTCTATTTGATTCACCTTTTATTGTTTATTTTATTTTCACTTGCTGAATACAGGACAGACTTGACTGGGGGAAAGAAGGTGAGAAAGAAAGAGGGAAAGAGAAACAGCTGAGAAGAGGGACGGGGGAGAAGGGCAAAAAACAAAAACCAGCAGAATGGGCAGAAAAAAAAAAGAAAAAGAAAATGCATATATCAATCACCTGGATCACCTGTTGAGAAAGAAAAAGGAAAACAAGCAGAAGAGAACAAGAGTAATAGAATAAACAAGATCACAATGATATATGGGAATATAACAGTAAATACTAAATATTAAACATTATTGTGCAGCACATAAGATCAACAGAACACAGTGTGCTTTGAGGTAGGAGCCAAAAAGAGTGTAGTTTGTGTGTGTGAGCACCCGTGTGTACACCTGTGAGCATGGACGCGCTTGTTTTTTTAAAAGGTTCCTTCATGTAATGATCTGCTAGAGGGTGTGGGGGGGCCACAGCCCCGTCCCCCAGGGCATGAAGCAGGTATGGAGGAGATCAAAACTCCAGACATCAAGAGGCCCTCAGAACACAAGAGACCAAGGAAGACCAACAGAGGGGCAGCCGCGCCACTGTCCCAGAAAGAGCTGAGGAGAGTTCCGGACGAGGGCTCACTCAGCAGCCGCGGAGCAGAAGCCAGGGGGAGTTGCAGTGACGCGCCCGTGAGCTCCGCCGGCAGCCAGCTGTGCCTGAGTGACCAAGCCCCAGGCCGAGAGGCCGGGGGCACCCCACCTCCGAAGTGGCCCGAGCGAGCCCCAGGATCCAGGCCCCGACAAGCGGCCGCCAAGGAGTGAGCCGGTGTGTACCTGGACGCCCATCCCCAGACAGAGACAGAAAGAATAGTTGTCAAACAGCTAAAAGATCATCTGCAGAGGAATGGCTTGTTTGAAGAGTTTCAGTCAGGTTTCAGAGCTCATCACAGCACAGAAACAGCTTTAGTGAAGGTTACAAATGATCTTCTTATGGCCTCTGACAGTGGACTCATGTCTGTGTTTGTCCTGCTAGACCTTAGTGCAGCGTTCGATACTGTTGACCATAATATCCTATTAGAGCAATTAGAACATGCTGTAGGTATTACAAGTACTGTGCTGCAGTGGTTTATATCATATCTATCTAACAGACCCCAGTTTGTTCATGTAAATGGAGAGTCCTCTTCACACACTAATCTCAGTTATGGAGTTCCACAGGGTTCAGTGCTAGGACCAATTCTGTTTACGTTATACATGCTTCCCTTAGGCAGCATCATTAGAAGACAGAATACATTTTCACTGCTATGCAGATGACACCCAGCTCTATCTGTCCATGAAGCCAGATAACACACACCAATTAGTTAAACTGCAGGAATGTCTTAAAGACATAAAGACCTGGATGGCCGCTAACTTTCTGCTTCTTAATTCAGATAAAACTGAGGTTATTGTACTCGGCCCTGAAAATCTTAGAAATATGGTATCTAACCAGATTCTTACTCTGGATGGCATTACCTTGGCCTCCAGTAACGCTGTGAGGAACCTTGGAGTCATTTTTGACCAGGATATGTCCTTCAATGCACATATTAAACAAATATGTAGGACTGCCTTCTTCCATTTGTGCAATATCACTAAAATTAGAAATATCCTGTCTCGGAGATCACGTGACCCGTCGGCAGGAATGCCAGCATAGTTTTTAGCTCTGCACACATTGTCACTGTTTATCACTATCCTGTCATATAAATTAGTAATCTCGTACATGGATGGAAATCACAATGGAAATTTATAACATGGAAAAGATAACAGCTTCTGTTAACCACAAGCTGGAGAAATTTACATCATATAGGGAAAACTGGGTCAAATATATCACGCCTCATAGGCCAGATTTTACTATTACAAACCAATAATTATGATGTATGTATATATATTTATAGGATCACCCCATACCAACACATCCGTGTTTTTTTTTTTTTTTTCTCTTTCTTAGGTTTGTTAGTTTTGTTTTTTGTTTTTTGATTTTCGGATTATGTGATGGTTTCAATTACTTCTATCGTTGTAAGTATTCTTCCCTTATGACTTGGATGTAAATTAAAATACTATTTCAGTATCTAAGGCAGATAACCTAAGTATGAAGAATGCTTACATGATGTACATATTGTGAATGCCTGCTTTTGAAACCTTAATAAAAATATGAATTAAAAAAAAAAAAAAATTAGTAATCTCAGCGCCGATCCCACTATGGACACCGCTTCAACCAGAGACTCACGGAAAAGGGAGATTACCCAGTCTCCCTTAAAGAAGAAGTTTAAGGATTACTCCGTCACTAAGGAAGACCTCGACGAGGCTATTGCTAACGGTGTGAAGCTAGCAATTCAGGAACAACAAAAGTCCCTCGATTCAGTGGTTGCCTCGGCAGTCAGGGAAGCTATGGACTCTATCTTGATTCCTGCTCTGCGCGACCTACGCACAGACCTTCAAAAGACCAATGAAGTGGTAAATAATGTTAGCGGGGAAATCGAGAGGATAACTGCAATGGCTAAACGCACTCAAGACCGAGTGGACTCAGTGCAAGCCGCCGCGCGTGAGGACAGACGATCGGTTATCGATCTGAAGAAACAACTCGACGTACTCACGACAAAGCTTACAGATCTGGAGGACAGGGGTCGCAGGAATAACATCAGGCTTGTTGGCTTACCTGAAATTCCGGAGGGCTCGGATACAGTTGGCTACATTAAGGCTAATCTCCCTAAGTGGATTCCGTCGTTGGAGGGGCGCGACATTGACATCGACATCGAACGAGCGCATCGGGTGTACGACGGCCGTGATACTAATACCAAGAAGCCTCGCACCCTAATCTTCAGATTGTTATGGTGACAGATCGGCAATTCTCAAAGGGGCACGCAAAGCATATGCAGTGAAGCATGCCGCCAACCATAGTTGGACTGGCCATCGGGCATACCGGGCATTTGCCCGGTGGGCCACTGGCGATTTTTTGTTTTTATGGGCCGATCGATTTTTTTTTTTTTTTTGGAAGGGTATAAACAATGAAAAAATGGAGAACAAAAAAAGGAAAGGAGGTGCAGAAAAAATTAGGGCCAAAAAGAAACAAGCCCTTCAGGCAGACGCTGCCAAATGTGTAAAAATAACTGAATTGTTTGGCGGTAGCTATGGCATAGCTTCCACAGATTTAGCAACATCAGCAAGTGGTGGAGGCCAGCAGGTGGATAAGGGAAAGGAGAGGCAAGAGGAGGAGAGACCCGAGGCGGCCGCCGGTCATAGTGGCAGAGGAACTGAACTTCAGGTAAGAAGTTATGACAAGCAGCAATTAGACAGAATTCAGTAATTAAGGGCATAAAATGCAAGAACGTGGAACATAAAATCAGCCTTTATGCGGATGATGCAGGGCTCTAGACTAACTTTTTACCATGGGCGTACCGGTACGCCTAACTTTAAAAAGTTAGGCGTACCGGCACAAAAGTTAGGCGCACACAAATTTTATAATAATTTATATAATATAATGTGTTTTTCTGGATACACTGTGCTTTTTCAGCATTCAAAGATTGATGACACCGTGTCAGAGCACTGGCTATGAATTTCAGAAGGAACAGGCCTTAACTTAACAGAAAAGTTAGCAATAGTTCTTTTCCTATTACAGCTACATCCACTTCTGTCGTGCCTAGGCTGCTCACTAGGGCTGGGTATCATCACTGATTTCTATAATTCATTCGATTCCGGTTTTCAAAGTCCCGATTCGATTCAACTTAGCCTCAGACAGTCAGAAATATTATAATTCTGATCATTTATCAGTACTGACTTCATCAGAATTGTGAACATCACAGCAGATGCCTTTGTGTGAAAGTAACTGAGAATAAAACAGAAAAACATGAAGGAGATTTTCCTGGTCTAGCTTTTTATAGCAGATAACCTTAAAAATATTCTACAATGTTCTGCATATAAAGTTTAAATTTCTTCAGTATTGAACAGCAGAAAAAATAGGCTTTCTTGTCCGAGGTCATTTAAGTGAAAAAAAGAAAAGAAAAAGACAGCAGCCAACAGCGCTGTAAACAACGGTAGACTGGTGGGTAATAAGCGAATGAAGAATACAGAAAACAGAGATTGGAGACGGGAAACTGTTCTTGAAGTACAGAGAGAGATAGAGAGAGCTAGCTGTGCATGAAGTGTGATTTTAATAGTCGTGGAAGCAAAACAGCAAAATTCATGACGACACTGATTAAATGTGAAGCGCAGTTTGCTGCTTCTTTTGGTGCTGAATTTATTCGTAAATTAGGGTGGAAAATAAGTATTTGGTCACCTCAAACAAGGAAAATCTCTGGCTCTCACAGACCTGTAACGTCTTCTGTAAGACACTTTTCTGTCCCCCACTCGTTACCTGTATGAATGGCACCTGTTTGAACTCATCATCTGTATAAAAGACACCTGTCCACAGCCTCAAACAGTCAGACTCCAAACTCCGCCATGGCCAAGACCAAAGAGCTTTCGAAGGACACCAGGAAAAGTATTGTAGACCTGCACCAGACTGGGAAGAGTGAATCTACAATAGGCAAGCAGCTTGGTGTGAAAAAATCAACTGTGGGCGCAATCATCAGAAAATGGAAGACATACAAGACCACTGATAATCTCCCTCGATCTGGGGCTCCACGCAAGATCTCATCCCGTGGGGTCAAAATAATCATGAGAACAGTGAGCAAAGATCCCAGAACCACACGGGGGGACCTGGTGAATGACCTGCAGAGAGCTGGGACCAAAGTAACAAAGGTCACCATCAGTAACACACTACAACGGCAGGGAATCAAATCCCGCAGTGCCAGACGTGTTCCGCTGCTGAAGCCAGTGCATGTCCAGGCCCGTCTGAAGTTTGCCAGAGAGCACATGGATGATACAGCAGAGGATTGGGAGAATGTCATGTGGTCAGATGAAACCAAAGTAGAACTTTTTGGTATAAACTCAACTCGTCGTGTTTGGAGGAAGAAGAATACTGAGTTGCATCCCAAGAACACCATACCTACTGTGAAGCATGGGGGTGGAAACATCATGCTATGGGGCTGTTTTTCTGCCAAGGGGACAGGACGACTGATCTGTGTTAAGGACAGAATGAATGGGGCCATGTATCGTGAGATTTTGAGCCAAAACCTCCTTCCATCAGTGAGAACTTTGAAGATGAAACGAGGCTGGGTCTTCCAACATGACAATGATCCAAAACACACCGCCCGGGCAACAAAGGAGTGGCTCCGTAAGAAGCATTTGAAAGTCCTGGAGTGGCCTAGCCAGTCTCCAGACCTCAACCCCATAGAAAATCTGTGGCGGGAGTTGAAAGTCCGTGTTCTCGGCGACAGCCCCAAAACATCACTGCTCTCGAGAAGATCTGCATGGAGGAATGGGCCAAAATACCAGCTACTGTGTGTGCAAACCTGGTAAAGACCTATAGTAAACGTTTGAGCTCTGTTATTGCCAACAAAGGTTATGTTACAAAGTATTGAGTTGTATTTTTGTTATTGACCAAATACTTATTTTCCACCCTGATTTACGAATAAATTCTTTACAAATCCTACCATGTGGATTCATGGATTTTTTTTTTCACATTCTGTCTCTCACAGTTGAAGTGTACCTCTGGTGCAAATTACTGACCTCTGTCATCATTTTAGGTGGGGGAACTTGCACAATCGGTGGCTGACTAAATACTTTTTTGCCCCACTGTACATTACACCCTATAGGAGGTTCCAGATGAAACTACAGGCTACGTATCACTGTCACATCTGCAATGATTCCTCACCTGACACGTTTTTGCACATGTTTTGGGACTGTCCTGTGGTATCCAATTTTTGGGTCTTTGTGAACTCTGTGTTATCTGAGGTACTGGAAGTTTTTTATGTTCCCAATCCTGGTCTTTGTCTCCTTAATGATACCTCTGAAATCTCCTTAAAACAAATGCAATGCAAAATGTTGTTCGCTTGATTCACATCCGCAAAGAAGACTATTACGAAGCAATGGTTCTGTCCTGACATTTGTATGGAATCATTCTGGAGGCGATGTCTTATCCGTGTTATTGGTTTTGAACATACCACAGCAAAATTAAATAAAGCTCGACCCACGACCGTTGACGCTTGGAAAATCTTCTCATCAAGAGTTATCTCCTGGAAGAGGCAATAACTGGTTTTAACTTTGTGTTTTTGTGTCTTTTCTTTGCTGTCCCTATGCCTTGTTTGCTAATGTTTGCTTTACTACTGCAGTTTACAGTTGTGCTGTATATGTCTGTACCTACCCCCCCCCCCCCCCCCCCCCCCCGTTTTAAATCAATAAAATGTTGATCACAAAAGAAATATCCTGTCTCAGAGTGACGCTGAAAAACTAGTTCACACATTTATTACTTCCAGGCTGGACTACTGTAATTCAGTATTATCAGGATGTCCCAAAAACTCCCTGAAAAGCCTTCAGCTAATCCAAAATGCTGCAGCAAGAATCCTGACAGGTACTAGAAAGAGAGAGCATATTTCTCCTGTTTTGGCTCCCCTTCATTGGCTTCCTGTTAAATCCAGAATTGAATTCAAAATCCTGCTCCTCACATACAAGGTCTTAAATAATCAGGCCCCATCTTATCTTAATGACCTTGTAGTACCATATCACCCTATTAGAGCACTTTGCTCTCGCACTGCAGGCCTACTTGTTGTTCCTAGAGTATTTAAAAGTAGAATGGGAGGGAGAGTCTTCAGTTTTCAGGCCCCTCTTCTGTGGAAACAGCTTCCAGTTTGGATTCGGGAGACAGACACTATCTCTACTTTTAAGATTAGGCTTAAAACTTTCTTTTTTTCTAAAGCATATAATTAGGGCTGGACCAGGTGACCCCAAATCCTCCCTTAGTTATGCTGCAATAGGTGTACGCTGCTGGGGGACTCCTGTGATGCATTGAGTTTTTCCTTTCCAGTCACCTTTCTCACTCACTATGAATAGACCTCTCTGCATTGAATCACACTTGTTATTAATCTCCGTCTCTTTACACATATTCAACTCTGTATATTTTATATATTTTATTATTATTATTATTATTATTATTTGTGACGGAGTGACCCGTCTCAAGGCAGAGTCCGCTGAGTATGGCACCGCCACCATTAGATCGCCACCATTAGTTCGATTTGGCACCCGGGGCGGCGTATCTTTCTGACGACCGAGTAGAGGAATAAAAGGGGTGAGGAGCAAGTTGTGAGCCGCATCGGGGGTGGCTAGATTTTGGTTCCCACTTACTTGTTAAGGGCGTCGGTCGGGGAGACGTGCGGGGGGATCGCCAATCGTGCAGGGTGACGCAAGCCGATGGTATGGGGGTGTGGGGTTTAAATAATGAGTTCACGTGTGTCTGGACCGTCATGAGAATGGCCTCATTACGTGGGCCGTTAATGTGTATATGAAGTCGGGTAGACTTCCGGGAAATAGTTGAGAGCCTGTATCAATGTATATGTTTTGTGAGTGTATAATGAAAAAGAAATTCTGGGGGAGGGAGACGGGGATTAAAGTTAGAATAAAGAATTGGTGGTGACGCCAAGGGGGAGGGGTTACGGGATATAAGAGACGGCGAGCCGGATATGAAGGGGAGTGTGTTGTAACATACAGGCTGTGTAGGGCGGATCTCAGTTTTATGTCTTTGCAACCATCTTTTTATGCACTGGGGAGGCCGTTTCAAATAAAGTATCCGCACTAATACCTTACCGACTACGCCTGTGTTTGTCCGGGAGAGGTCTGGAAGGGGACCCCGTGACATTATTATTATTTTATTTTATTTTTTTTACTATTTAATTTGTAAAAATGTGTACACACACACACACACACACACACACACACACACACACACACACACACACACACACACACGTAGGAAAATATTTAGTATACACATCCAGAAATGCATACACTATTATATATTGTACATATATTTATTAGTTTCAGGTTGGCCATTCTTGTATTTTGCTCGTTTGTGTTGTTGTGTTTGCACATCTCTGTTGCTTGTGGGGCTCGCACACAAGAATTTCACTCGCATGTGCTGTGCCAGTGTGCCTGCACATGTGATGTGACAATAAAAGTGATTTGATTTGATTTGATTTGATTTCTCTCTTCCACAGCATGTCTTTTATCCTGTCTTCCTTCTCTCACCCCAATCGGTCGCAGCAGATGGCCGCCCCTCCTTGAGCCTGGTTCTGCCGGAGGTTTCTTCCTGTTAAAAGGGAGTTTTTCCTTCTCACTGTCGCCAAAGTGCTTGCTCATAGTTGTCATTTGATTGTTGGGTTTTTCTGTCTATGTATTATTGTACGGTCTACCTTACAATATAAAGTGCATTGAGGAAACTGTTGTTGTGAGTTGGAGATGCATAAATAGAATTGAATAGAAAAAATTAATAAATGGTGAGTTTGATGCCTGGGAAGGAGTTGATCTCATGATGTCATTCTAGTGATGTCACTTCCTGGGCAGTCAGTGACTCGCATTCCATTGACATTGCATTATCAAGTCGACCTACAATACCTTGTTTTGAACCCTACTAAAGTACCTTGGTACCAGGTACTATTACTTAATCGAAAACACTAAAATCCGAGTAGAGTGAAGTTAAGATTTTAGTTACATATATGTGACAAACTTTCAGAAAATGTAGCAGTTTTAACAAAGTTGAATGATACAACTGCCAAGTCCAGTATGAATACAGCTTCCTGTGTTTGATTTGAGACAACACTAAACTGCCCCTACAGGGAGTAGTAATATGAATCCATCCAAATTGAAAGACTTCTTTTGCCTTTTTATTTGGCTGATTCTTAAAGTTCAGTAATAGTTAAAATAATGTTTAATAATGTGTTTCCTGATCGGAATATTTATGTTAAGTCTGAAGACAAGATGCATGTGGTATCTTCACAAAAGCCCCCCTATTCTGTTCATTCCCTGCTCCATATTTTTAGCTTTAAAATCAGCTTCATGCATTTCAAAATGATCCTTCTTTATCTTACCCTGGCCCTTGGTGCTGATGGTTAGTTCAAACATCCTACTTTTGATTGGCGTCCCATGGCCAACAGAAGGTTTGAACATATAACTAAAGAGCAGATGTACCTCTGGTACACTTTGCTTTGATGACTGGTGTCTTCTGTTCTCACTACAGAGAAGACTGCAGATGGATTTAAATTACTGCAGGTACAACAAACACAACATATTAAAATGATTTTTACTATTGGTTATATTAAAAAGAAAATACATGAGCACTTCTGGTACACATTTCTTGGATGTTTTATGACATACCTTGGGCATAATCTATCCCCCCCCCCCCCCCCCCCGGTGTTATTATATTAATTAGTCTACTTAATGCATTACAGTAAAATAAAAAATAGAATTAATAAAATGTAAAATAATAAAGGTAGAAAATCACAAAGCTGCCCAAGTCTATTAATATAGACTGACACACTTCACCACAGAGCACAAAGTAAACTGTTGCTTTGCAACCTGAATGCTATTATTAACCAAACCAAAACGGACTGGGGTGAGAATTCTCATTAGCTTCAGAACACAATAACAGGATACTGCAGCTGTGGTTACAAACCGCACGTTGGCTGTAGGCTGAAAGCATGCAGTTAGTGGTCTTTGTTCTGTTCAATCTGTCTTCATGCTAACAGCCTGTATGTGAATAAAACCCAAATAGAACAGACATGCGGGCCGCTTCTGAGCTGCTTTTGGCAATTGTTGCTCAATTGCGAAACTGCTGAATGATTTGTCACCCAAAAGTTGACAGAAAGTCATAAAAACATTATTCTGTTCATTAATCATTACTAATAACAGATCAACAGTCTAGATCCACTGCTATCATTCCCATGTGACTCATGACTGACCTAAAATAACAACAGGATACCTTAAAACAAGATCATTAGCTTTTTCACCATAATGTCGAGGATTCTGATGAGTTTCTTAAAGTAACAACGTCTGCAATATTTAAAATAGGCCTGGTAACCTGGTGGTACTTACCAGATGTTACTAATTACTAAGAGGGAGATCATTATAAAAATTTAAAAAATTAATGTATCGTTAGAAATTTTAATGTTAGCATTAAGATTAAAACAAAGCATCAGTTATTGGGTGTAGAAGTGAACCAGGAGACAAAGAAAACCAGTTGTACCTCTGATCTTTGATTTATTTTTCTTGTCACTTATGATGATTTCTCCATAAATGATATCTTCAGTTCTCACTGCTGAGTAGACTGTGGCTGGGTCACCATCTGCACAATAAAACACACAGAGGACATCAGTGCAGATCATGCAGAGTTGCTGATATGGATATTGATACTGATCCTGCAGAAATATTTTTGAATCTTTTTCATTTATTATTCATATTGTTATATCAGTTTAAAATAAATTAACATTACTGCTCCTTTACAGATAAATACAGGGGCAGAATGAGACCCCTTTTTCAGGTTCCTGGCCCACTTTTTTTGTGATGCACGATAGAGGCTATTTGTCTTGATAGACTAAAATAAATTAAGCTACCTACCATCATGCAGACACAATCTCGATACAATTTAACATTTTTCACATCTATTCTTTGCATGTTATTTTATTGTTATATTTATATTTACAGATACATAGTTTAAATAAATTCACTCTGTTAAAAGTATTTCCCTCACTCATGGCCGTTTCATGCTTATTGGTATCAGCGGCAATGGGCTTATCTGCTGCTTGAATGCAACAAAAACATTCCATTAAAGAATTATTCAATATTACACAGATCATACTGGAACCTATAAATTCTGTTTATTTTCATCTTAAAACTTTAGGATTGGTGTGAATTATTGTCCACTTATTGGGCTCTAGAAAATAAAATAGGCTAATGACCTTGTTCATATGAATTTGTTTTACAGCAAAGGTTGTGCTGACCCGGCCCAGCGCTACTCATCGCTGGAAAGTGTGTGCCTGCTTTGTTAGTGCTGTTTTGCTTCAATTATCATTGGAAGATAAAGGTGGTGAATTTAAGGGACCTAGTTTGTTTCGCAGTTTGCTCAAAGTACTTGGCAGCTTGGCAGGGGGGCTCAACCATTTTTCTTATTCAAACCTTTTCTCCTGTTCCAAAAGGTTGATTCTGTTCATATGGACGTATGTTCATATGCATTTTTAGTGGGAGAAAAGCCAGAAGAACAGAATCAACTTTTTGGTTTCATTTATTGTTCATTTTTTCTTTTTCTGTTTGTTGCTTTGGCATTGTAGAAACTACTACCTAATGGTGTAAGGTAATTATAAATAGTTTGTAAGGTTGTAGAATTTATTTCTGGGCCAAACCAGCAGAAACATTTCAGATACATTTCTAATAAACCACTAACTATCATTATAAACTTCAGAATTACAAATAGACACTGATAATCCACATGTTGGTCTTAAATAAATATGAAAGTAAAGGAAAAATGGCACATAATACTGAAAGTTCTTCTTTCTTTTAAATTAGTAATTTGTTTTAGATCAGAACATTTGATACATTTTATTAACAACTTTAGATTCATCACAGTTTATCAATGGCTTATAGATATTCCTTTTTAGGAAAAAACAAACACAAAATAAAAACAAAAAGACAATGCCTACAAACTTTTTTTTTCTGCAGAGCTGTTGGTTTGTGTTAACCACAACGAGTAATTCCAATGCTCAGTAAGCTAAGCACACAGTGAGATTTTAAAGATGAGTACATTTGGGGAAAAAAATAATCGCTCCAATAGTCAAAGGAGCTTGCAAAGAAAAGCGTCTGGACTTCTTTAAGTTGCTTGAAGACGTTTTACCTCTCATCCGAGAAGCTTCTTCAGTTCTAAGGTCAGATGGTGGAGAGTCCCAGATATAAACCTAGTGGGAGTAACCCCCCACAGAGGGACAAAGGACCCCCTGATGATCCTCTAATCGCCTGAGCCAAGGTGTAAAACTGGGTGTAAGCTTCTCGGATGAGAAGTGAAACGTCTTCAACGTCTTCAAGTGAAACAATATATACGCGGCATTTTTTCCTCAAAACTTTCGACACGTTTACTGTCTAAGGACAGCGCTAGCAAGCACTCTCTGCTTATGAGCAGAGAAAAAAAGAAGCAAAAAAAGAGAGCAAAAAACACCCCAAAAAAAGAGAGAACGTTTTAGGAGTGACGACGAGAGAGAGAGAGAAAGACAGCAGAAAAAGAAAGAGAGCGAGTTTTAAAATGTGAGAGATTTGTGACATTTAGCGTGTTTGGAGTGTGTAGTTAATGTGTTGTCTTGTGTAGTTAGTGTGTAGTGTTGTAAATAGTTTTGTGTTGTGTGTCAGAACATTAAGGTGACTGCTGTCTCCGGGTAGGAACAGGAGTGATACACCTGCTGCTGTCAGACCTGCAGGTATCAGGCTATGGTGTTCTCCTTTATAGTGGACAGAAATTATTTTTTTGGAGTGGCACAAATAATTTGTGTGGCATCTTATTGAATGCAGAACACCTGATTGTTCTGTAAATAGTTTGAAATGGTTATTAAAAAAATCAAGGTAAAAGGTAAATGGATGCAAATAAATTTGTTGTTTGCAAAACTTGTTTATAGAATTTTAAAATTGACAATTAATATTTGCATTTAAAGTTATGAAATATGATTCATTAAACATGTTTGTGGTTGTTACAGTAAAAAATATAACTTTTTCTACTCTGATTTTATGTTTTTTGTCTTAATTTAGATCAATTGTGTTAATACAGTATGTCAAAATGAAAACATGACTGTAAATTCAGACACGTGAGGTTGTGCTGCAAAGAATGATACAAAACAAGGCAAATAAATAGTTTCTAAAGGTAAAATGTGGAGGGAAAATCAAAAATGGCCAATTATACCCTGGACCCCAGAGGGTTAAACATTTTTTTAAAGTAACGCAATAGTTACTTTTCAAGTAATTAATTACTTTTAGAATATTGTAACGCAGTTACTAACTCAGTTACTTTTTTGAAGAAGTAACTAGTAACTATAATTAATTACTTTTTCAAAGTAACTTGCCCAACACTGCCAGTAATCCAGTAAAGGACAATATTACCTCTTTTTCTGACTGGCTGTAGTTGGCGAGTTGATATTTTGATGTCGCTGTACATGATGTCATCTGTGATGTCTTCTCCATTTCCTTTTTGATCAGCTAAAATGAACCAATAATGTTTAACAAAGTTGTTTCCCTCTAGACAATAAATAATAATCTAATTATAATGAGTGTATAGTTTACTTAAATCTACAAAACAAACCTAGACATGTATAGTCTACAAGTCTGAGTCTCACCTTCAGGTTTCCGATGAACAAACCGTCTCATCAGCAGAACCAGTATCAGCAGAAGAACCAAAACGCAGACTGATGCAGGAGTCAACACAACAGTCAACAACATGTGGTTATTATCAGGTGGAGGTGTGGTGGCGTGTTTCTCTAAAATAAATCCAAAACAGTCATTAACTTCTCGTCACATTGTGAATGTTGAAAGCTGCAGAAACACAGACAGGTGAGTGTGTCACCTGTGACAGTGATCCAGCTGGATGGAGACTCTCCATGACCGCTGATGTCACACTTGTAGAGGCCTTCATCAGACCTGGAAACATGCTGGATGGTCATGTGACCTGTAGGCTGCTTCCTGATGAGGGAGCCATCTTTATAAAAAGCAGCTGGGAGGTTGGAGGGAGTGGTCTTTGTTTTACAGAGCAGAGTGACGTCATCTCCCTCCATCACAGCGAGGACAGGACTCTGCAGGATCACTGATCCACCTCAACACAGAGACAAACTACAGCATTTCATCCATTTACACACAGCTTCATCAACACTAACTCCACACACTCAGCTTACCAGTGACTGTCAGGTTAACCATGTTACTGATGGGACCCTCTCTGGACTCACACCAGTAAACTCCAATGTCCTCTGTTAAGATATAGCTGATACTGCAGGAATTCCCAGTAGATTTGCCCCACTCAGCTCCACATTGAGTCTTGTTTTCTCTGCTTGTGTTCCTCCTCAGAGTCCATCCAGCAGAGCTGTCGTCCTCCTCACAGCTCAGAGACACAAAGTCATCTTTAAAGAACTGAGAGCTGCTGGGACTCACAGTCAGACGAGCTATGGGGGTTAAAATGACATTACCATTGTTAAAAGGATGTTTTGCTCTATCTGCATTGCAACTATCATTTTTTAAAAATCCAATCTGCAAACATGAACCCACTTTTCTGACATCACCCCAAGTCACATCAGTGAGCATTTGTTGGGTTTAAACTGTGACAGAAGAAGGTTACTGACCTTGGTTTGTTGTGGAGCTCAGCAGTGAGATCAGAACTAAAGAGAAATGACACTGAGGTAAACACGAAGAACATTTCCACACAAACAGCTGAGAAACCCACAAACTAATCAATCTTATTCTATTTATCTCAGTCTATCTTGTATTTCCTCATCAAATGACTGGAAAGAATATAATCCTTAAATATACCGGGTGAACCACTCCATATATTCACACAATTTAAACTGTCCATGGTTAAAAAGCAGCTGAAATGATCAACATGTGCACTGACTACACTATGAGTAAAGTCATGCGTCCACTGTCTACCTGTGTTCATATAATGAGTGAATGATTTGAGCTTTTCACTGCCTGCTGTGTTTCAGTTCAGTTAATTTTTATTTCAAACATATAGATTCATCAACATTTCATAAAATCTTTCCATACAGCTGTTTGAAAAGGAGTAGGCAGAAGTATATACTTATTCACCCCTCGGGTTTACATCCTCATCATCTAAATTTGAACAACAAAAATGTATACAATGCCTTCAACTTAGAACATAACATCACAATAAGTATTTTCTCATGTAAAATTTTCTCAACTAAAACTATGTTTAGATTTATTAATTTGCAAAGAAAATAAACATCAGTTTAACTGCTGTCTTGGGTTAATTGCATTTTCTTCATTATTATACTTATTTAAAATTTCTTTTTTGAGTTTTATTTTAAACTGGTTTATTCACTACTTACCTTTATTTCTTCTTTTGACTCATTCCAGAATTTAACTCCCACTATTGAAATAGTAATTTTCAGTGTTGTTCTTACTCTTTGTCATTTTAAATTCCACTTCCCTCTAAAATTATACCTCCCTTCTCTTTCTAAGAACAATTTACTTTTTTTTTCAATTGGGAGCTATCCTTTCATTGCCTTAAATATTATTTGCACTATTTTAAACTTCACCAGATCCTGGAATTTTATAGCTTGCGTCTTAATAAAAAGTTTGTTTGTGTGAGCCCTATACCCCTCCTGATTTATTAGTCTAATAGCCCTTTTCTGCATTATGATTATAGTCTGAATATTACTTTTATATGTATTTCCCCAAACCTCTACACAATAACTCATGTATGGTATTAGGAAAGAACAATATAACATATACAATGTTTTCCTATCCAGAAATTGTTTTACCTTCCCCAAGACAGCAATTCCCCGAGCTAACTTTCCCCTCACATAAGTGATGTGTGATCACACCAAGAAATTTTATGGTATTAACCCTTAATAATATACATTATCAACACAAATTTCAATTTTAATGTTTTTCTTATAGTTTCCAAATAACATAAATCAGTTATCAGGAGAAAAGACAGTCAAAGTACAAAAATTCAAACAAACACAGAGATTCTACTTACAGAGCAGACACAGCACAGATGTTTCCTTCATCGTCCTTCTCACTCATATGAGCTATTTTTTCATTTCTGTCACTGACACCAAGTAAAGCCCGCCCTCTTTCTCTGAGGAGGAGCTTTTCTATTGGTTCAAAAGTAGCAGTGGGAGACTCCCTTTTTTTCTTAGTATAAAATGATAAAACTACTTTAAAAATATCGGTATAAAAACACTGCAATGGTCTGTAGTCTTAAATACGCTGAATCTATAATGCCCACAGTCATCATTCTGCTCACTGAAGAGACGTTTGAAAAATCATATGTACTCTGGTGTCTGAGCTATAGCTGATACACAAATCTATTTACATTTACTGCAGGTTCCACAGTTTGTTATATATTTATATATACATTTCTCGAATAACTGCCGAATCTCGACCAGGGTGTGCATCCAGTAAGGGTCTCCAGGCTAGGTGCCCCATGCTAACCTGTGTGAGAGAAATAAGGAGATGAAGCCATACCACCTCAGACATTACCCGAATTAACAAGATCAACTTCAGGTGTTGAGGAACAAGAAGACTCTGACGAGAAGTGGGCTACTGGAACAATAAGGCACAAGCAAGCAAGGGATGAGAACAGGGCGCTATCGGAATTCTACTACCCAAGTAATCCCAGTAGAAAGGGGTTACATGAAGCGGATGTGGGACTTGTGGAATCTTTTATACCCAACATCCATGCTGTCAGCGAAACAACTGTGCTCCAACACAGGGAGCAACTGCTGCATTGAAGGCATTGAATTTGAGAGCAGATGACCTGAGAGAAAGGAACATGCCTAAGCTGGAAACATGGACCCTCCATGGATCTCAGAGCAGACCACAGCAACCTCCCAGAATAGCCTTCAGTAACCGTCACAGTGACAGAAATTGAGGAAAGCGTCTCAAGGTCCTGCGAGACTACAAGGTACAGAAGGAAAAAATGGAGATGTTTAACCAGCCGGACATAGTAGTGGTGGACGAGCAGAGGAAGATGGCTGCTGTGATAGACGTAATGATACAGAATGACAGCAACATCAGGAAGAAGGAACACAAGAAGCTGGAGAAGTACCAAGGGCTCAGAGAAGAAGATGTGGAGGAAGAAGGCAACAGTGCTAGTTGGAACCCAACTACCCAAGCTAGGCGAGTGGCGCCAGCAAATCCCGGGAACAACATCCGAGATCTCTGTCCAGAAGAGGGCAGTCCTAGGAACAGCTAAGATATTTCGCAGGACCATCAAGCACCCAGGCCTCTGGTAGAGGACCTGAGCTTGAAGGCTGAAAGACTGCCCTCGGGGGCGAGAAGGGAATATATAATTAAGCATTTTCACATTTGCAAACCTCAATTCAATTAGATTGTCACGAGCACAGGGGGGACTCAAATGCAGAATCACAAAGCACAGTTCATTTATTTAGTTTATTTATTTATTTTATTTACTATATACAGATGAAGGGAAATGGGATCTCCAGAGGTCACAAGGGCAGTGGGGGCAAAACACATATGGGTTATTCACACAAGGCTTCTCCTCCCAGGGCTTCCTCATCACACTCACCCTACACAGATTCACACTCAAGCATGCAGAATCTTGCATGGAGATAGGAGAGTAGCATTATGTCTGTGAAAGTTCTCAGTCATCCAGGTCATCGTAGTCAAAGGAGCTTGCAAAGAAAAGCGTCTGGACTTCTTTAAGTTGCTGGAAGACATTTCACCTCTCATCCGAGAAGCTCCCTCAGTTCTAAGGTCAAATAGCGGAGAGTCCCAGATTTAAACCCAGTGGGAGTGTCCCCCCAAAGAGGGACAAAGGGACCTACTGATGATCCTCTAATCACCTGAGCCAAGGTGTGAAACTGGGTGTGGGCCCCAATCAGCCAGGGTTTCGGGTGAGCTCATTGTGAAACCTGGCCCCACCCTATCACGTGATATTCTGAGGTCAGATGGCCCAGGATATGAGTGGGCGTTAAGGCGTCTGGGAAGGATCTAAAAACTGGACTGTAGATGGCAGACAGTTGGAGTCATAAACCACCGCCTCTGTTCAAAGATGGTCGCTCACAGTGGACGGAAATGGCTTCTTTCACTCCTCTTTCAAACCATCTGTCCTCTCTGTCCAAAATGTGAACATGGGCATCCTCGAAAGAAAGGATCCTCGAAAGGATAAGGGACACTCTTTCGAGGATGCCAATGTTCAAATTTCCTCAGAAGTCAATGTGCCATATGATTGCATTAGCAATAAATTTAAAAACACTCTGCATGAACAGTTACGAACTATATAGTACAACTTTATAGAATTATATTTGTTCGTTGATGTTGGCAGCTATCAGCGAATAGTTATCAGCTATTTTGAAACACACAAAAAAAATTCACTTTTTATCCATAACAGCAAATGAACTGTACAACAGAAAACACAAATGCTATTTATGGTCTCCTCACACCAATGATAAGTAGTGATGTGACGTTCTGTATCGAGATTTCGAAGCTTGTGTCGAGTAACTGAGGGGGCGTTTCCACGATGCGCGTATCGAGGCTTGCTTCATTTATGGGAGGAGCTGAAAATGATGACGTCCGAAGCCTCGCTGCCCGGCTGTACCACGTGACTGGTTCATGAAGTGGTTCGAATTTTGCCGCGAGCTATGACAGCGATATAAACCCCTCAGACTTCAATCAAAATGTAGGTGTTTGATGGAGATTTGCTCTTAGTGAGAGTTTGGAGACAGTTTGGAGGTTTATGAGAGTGAGGAGAGAAAGTCAGGAGAGAATGGAGCCAGCTAAGAAGAGGAGGATGTCCTCCCCTGTGTGGGAACATTTTAATTTTATTCCTCCCAACAAGGTATGTAAATTTCTACAGATGTATTTTCATAATACTGATGGTGCAATACAATTTATGTTAAGCTGTCTGTACTTTTGTACAAGGTGAAGTGTACAAAAGGCCCCGTAGTTATGGTTTTATTCTGTTCAGTTGTTAGTTCACCTGTAGTTTTTTAGAGTGGCCAGTAGAGGTCACGCCACCACTTTGTATGAGAGACTATGTCCAGGGAGAGAGTGGGCAAAGCACCTGAGCCTTTCTGCTCCAGATTACCGGCAGAGAATTGGTTATTCCGTGAGAAGTGTGCGTTAATGAGCAATGTAAGTTAGTGATGTGTGGGGATGTGATAATAAGATGTGTTTGGGACTGTAATCAAGGTTAGGGGGGAAATGACTATGTTTCTGTCTGTGCCGCTAGCGGGTGCTAAGCTAAGCTAAGCTAACTCTCCTGCCGTGTGGTTGGGTATAGCTGTGTACCGGGTTAGCTCTCTCAGTGGGTCTATGCCTGAGTCGTGGGTATTATATGGCCTATGGTATTAAAGGGGATGTTAGTTTATTTCCCGCCTGTGTTTATGTTGATGTACTCTGGAGATATTGTTGTGAACACTTTAGCAATGTAGCATTTTCTTTCTGTTCCTTTCAGAGACCACACACACACATCCATGCCCACGTACCTAAACCTGTATGCAATACCTGCTCCTCTGACAACCTCTGTTACCTTCAACTATGTGAAGTCAATACAAGAGTCTGCACTATCCTCGGTGTCTTCATTGTCTCCCTTCTGAACATTCATCCGGGCCTTGAGCAGTGTTCTGGCCGACACTCCGGGGAGTGGTAGCTGCAAACCTGAACTAGCACCTTACAGTCCTTCCAGTACAAGCTATCTATCCAACATTAATGGTCCTTCGAGCCGGATGTAAGCTGCTTCTACCCTAACAAGATGGATGATATTCAGAACTTCTCAGCTCTTGGTGCGCGCCCACGGCGTAATGTACGGCGTCCCCTCCGCTATGAAGCTTATGAGACTGACTTCCCCGGGCTTGGTGCAGGTTACCAGGAGGAAAGTGAGACAGGAGGCAACACCCGTTCTACCCACCATCCTCCGTCTGACCCCTCTGATGACCGCTCACACGGTCATGTCACACCACTGAGAGCAGAGTTAGAAGATATACAACGTGAAAGGTTCCTGTTCCAGCAGTCGCATGACCAGATGAAAGCTGGGCTGGCTAATGTCCAGGCCCTTCATGCTAGTTTGCTGCAGTTGTTGGACCGTGTAGAGACTCTGCAGCTCAGTCCACTGCCCAGAGCCTCTTCTGTTCATCTCCCGCCACCCCCCGCTGAAGAGGAAGAGGACTGGCCTCCACCACCTCCTCCTGTTGTGTTCAAGGAGGAGTCTGTCTCCAGCCAGGGTCCAGTTGCGGACCGCATCGATACGATGATGAAAGAGCTCCAGGATCTGAAGAGGGAGTCTATGGCTGCACAGGAGAGTCAGATCATCCCCCCACATTAATCTAGGCCAGGGTTCACTTCTCCTGAGCCAAGGATCGTCTACCCTCCAGCGCCGCCTCAGAGAGTACACCCCCCTCCACTGCAACCACTGCCAGCCTCACCTCTGTCCTCATCTACTCCTTTCTTGGCTTACAGGGGGCCTCGTCCAAGCATTCCCAAGCTCACACGCCATGATCCTGGGGAATTTGCTCGTCTAAAGATGGCGCTAGAGAACTTATTGCCCCTGGAGAGTTCAGAGCTCTTCAGGTACCAGGTCTTGTTAGATCACCTACACCTGAAGGAAGCAAAGTTGATAGCAGACGCTTACCTCTATTCTGCCACGCCCTTCAGTGACACTATGAACGCTCTTAACGACAGGCTTGGGCAGCCCCACCAGCTTGCCCTGAGAAGAATTGCTGTTGTCATGGACTCACCTGACATCCACCGGGGGGATGCAGCCGCATTCGAGCGATTCTCTCTCCACATCCAGTCGCTCGTGGGCATGCTGAAGACTTTAGGCCCTGATGGGGAGGTCGAACTAAAGTGTGGCTCCCATGTGGCTCGACTCCTTAGTAAGCTTCCTTCAGAGCAAAGGGCTGATTTCCGTCGGTGCATGTACAACCATTCTGGTCAGGCTTACACCCTGGACGACCTGGCTACCTGGTTAAAGTACGAATCCTGGTGTCAGGACTATGACGGCCTGCCCACCCCAGCGATCACCAGAGAGAAGCCTGATGTCAGACCAAGCAGACGCTCTGTTGCGCTCCTTCACATTGCAGAGAGCTCACCCAGGTCACTAGGTACCACTCCAAACACAGCTAGGCAGCCACCCTACTGCGCCTTTTGCGATAACCGGGCCCATCACCTGAGTCAGTGTCAGGAGGTCGTCAAACTGAGTCGCGAACAGCTCACAGACTGGATAAAGATCAACAAGAGGTGCTGCCGTTGCGCTCGCTCCCATCAGGCAGCACAGTGTACCCTCAAGAAACCCTGCAGCCGGTGTCAGGGTCGTCATCTGCAGGTCCTTCACTATGTGAATTCTAAGCCCTTAAAGGCACATGGCCTAGTGTCTGCTCCCCCACGAGAAGGTGAGAATCCTACGGGCGTCCTGTACCTCGATCGTCCTACAGAGAGCGGCCAAGTCCTGTTAAAGGTTGTCCCAGTCATCCTTCACCATAATGGCAAGACTTTGAGCACTCACGCAGTTTTGGATGATGGGTCAGAGAGGACTATGCTGCTACCCACCTTCGCTGCTGGAAGCGGCTATTACGCAGTTGCATGGGGCGGCCAAAGGCGGTGGAACTTCATTGGCTTATGACTATGTTCGAGCAGAGATGGATGTCCTGAGAGAAGCTCAACAGGAGAGCTTCCCTGAGGAGTATCGACTCCTTAAGCAGGGGAAATCCATCAGTCGCAGCAGTCGTCTCCTTGCACTATCCCCTGAGTTCGACCACGAGAATGAGGTCATCCGTGTAGGTGGACGTCTTCGCCGCTCTGAAGATCTCGCCTTTACCAGCTCCCATCCTTTAGTTTTGGATCCGACACATCCAGTCACCCGCCTGTTCATCCAGGACGTCGACAGTCGCCTGTGCCATCCAGGGCCAGAGAGGGTCTTCGCGGAGATTCGGCGCACTCATTGGATCCTGAGAGGCCGGGAAGCAGTTAGGCTTTTTCAAAGGACCTGTCTTGAGTGCCGCAGATGGAGAGCCCGACCGACTGTTCCCAAGATGGCGGACCTGCCAGTTGCGCGCCTCCGCCTTTACAAACCTGCCTTTTATTCGACAGGCGTGGACTGTTTTGGACCCTTTGAGGTCAAAATCGGGCGCCGTGTGGAAAAGAGGTGGGGCATCATCTTTAAGTGCCTAACTATCAGAGCGGTCCACCTTGATGTCCTAACCTCCATCGATACAGATGCCTTCCTAATGGCACTTCGACGTTTCATTGCCAGGAGAGGAACTCCAGCTGAGCTGTACTCGGACCAAGGGACCAACTTCCGTGGGGGAGAAAGGGAACTCCAAGCAGCTTTTGCAGCCATGACCTCTGACCTGCAGAAGCTCCTGGCTCCCCATAAGATCGTCTTCCACTTCAAAACTCTGGAGGGATCTATGCTAACGTAGAACCCAGTCAGGACACCTGCTACTGCTGTTTGCTCTTTTTTTTTTAATGGGCGATCGTTTTCAGGCTTCAAGTAGCACGATTATACCAACATTTCACATTCTAGACATTGTTTTAGGTGTATTTGACCAAAAGTTTGACTGAAAATTCACATTCAAGCTTTTTTTTCAAGGCTGTGGTATTTGCCCACAAACAATACCTTTCAGCTAGCTAAAACAGAATATTATGCTATCAGCGAGCAACATGGCTAATGCCTTTCACACAGCTTTGTCTCAACTCCAAAGAGCCACAGAAGTAAAAGCTAATAATAATAATTGAAACAATCTTTGAAAAAATGACTTACCAAGCATGGCAAACAACTCAAATATGTAGAGCAAAATGTTCTGAAACGGCTTCACTTCAGCTTCGATTGGAGCCTATGGTGCTGGGGGCGGAGTCTGTGAATTTACTCTGTTGGTGTCATAGCCCCTGTAGGAGTTCAGAGTTAAGAGGTCAAGAGTTAATGTTTCCATTGTAACACCTCCAATTTGACATAGAAACACTCATTTTTAACACTCGATTTTAACTACTATCATTTTACACCTCAGAGTTACATTAAAAGAATGTGACTCTGCTTAGAGTAAAATTAACTCTACTTTTGCAAGAAGACTATTAACACCAAAACATTTAACACTTTTGAATTTGCTGTGTTCCCCTTGGTATTTTTGCACATCTCACAATGCTAGCATGTTCTATTAAAATTCATTAAGAATATAACGTGCCTTTTGTTTACACCATCCCATTTGTATTTTAATGGGGCAGAATATAAATTCTCAACAATTCTCTAAAGCACCACAAGATGGCGATACAACACAAGGACTGAAATCATCCCAGCTCAGGCAGGTCAGCAATCACATGTACTACAGATCTAATTAACCTCTGCACACCAGAAATAGGGTTTTACAATGCGTCCACTTTTTTTTTTACACAGTCACACTATGTAATGTTTCAAAACGCATTAGATTTTTAAGGAAACAAACAAACCCCAAACACAAATAACAAATATCAAATAATGAGCCAATTTTAGTTGTAATTACTAATTAACACGTTAACTAGATTGTCAAATTAAAGATTCACTTAGTTGACAAATGTGCTCTGCTTATTAGAATCTTCCTTCAAGGAGCTCTTTTTACTTTGTTCCTTTGAGTAGATTACAGAGCCTTTACTTTCTCAATTTTACTCGGGTAATAAACTTGCTTGAGTAGGCTACTTTGACTGAAAAGTTTTTAATTCAATTCAATTCAATTTTATTTATATAGGGCCAAATCACAACAGCCGCCTCAAGGCACTTTATATTGTAAGGTAGACCCTACAATAAAACATACAGAGAAGACCCAACAATCATATGACCCCCTATGAGCAAGCACTTTGGGGCGACAGTGGGAAGGAAAAACTCCCTTTTAACAGGAAGAAACCTACGGCAGAACCAGGCTCAGGGAGGGGCGGCCATCTGCTGCGACTGGTTGGGGTGAGAGAAGGAAGACAGGATAAAGACATGCTGTGGAAGAGAGACAGAGATTAATAACAGATATGATTCAATGCAGAGAGGTCTGTTAACACATAGTGAGTGAGAAAGGTGACTGGAAAGGAAAAACTCAATGCATCATGGGAATCCCAGGCAGCCTACGTCTATTGCAGCATAACTAAGGGAGGATTCAGGGTCACCTGGTCCAGACCTAACTATATGCTTTAGCAAAAAGGAAAGTTTTAAGCATAATCTTAAAAGTAGAGATAGTGTCTGTCTCCCGAATCCAAACTGGAAGCTGTTTCCACAGAAGAGGGGCCTGAAAACTGAAGACTCTCCCTCCCATTCTACTTTTAAATACTCTAGGAACAACAAGTAGGCCTGCAGAGCGAGAGCGAAGTGCTCTAATAGGGTGATATGGTACTACAAGGTCATTAAGATAAGATGGGGCCTGATTATTTAAGACCTTGTATGTGAGGAGCAGGATTTTGAATTCAATTCTGGATTTAACAGGAAGCCAATGAAGGGAAGCCAAAACAGGAGAAATCTGCTCTCTTTCTAGTCCCTGTCAGTACTCTTGCTGCAGCATTTTGGATTAGCTGAAGGCTTTTCAGTGAGTTTTTGAACATCCTGATAATAATGAATTACAGTAGTCCAGCCTGGAAGTAATAAATGCATTAACTAGTTTTTCAGCGTCACTCTGAGACAGGATATTTCTACTTTTAGAGATGTTGCGCAAATGGAAGAAAGCAGTCTTACATATTTGTTTAATATGTGCATTGAAGGACATGTCCTGGTCAAAAATGACTCCAAGGTTCCTCACAGCATTACTGGAGGCCAAGGTAATGCCATTCAGAGTAAGAATCTGGTTAGATACCATATTTCTAGGCTTTTCAGGGCCGAGTACAATAACCTCAGTTTTATCTGAATCAAGAAGCAGAAAGTTAGCGGCCATCCAGGTCTTTATGTCTTTAAGACATTCCTGCAGTTTAACTAATTGGTGTGTGTTATCTGGCTTCATGGACAGATAGAGCTGGGTGTCGTCTGCATAGCAGTGAAAATGTATGCTGTGTCTTCTAATGATGCTGCCTAAGGGAAGCATGTATAATGTAAACAGAATTGGTCCTAGCACTGAACCCTGTGGAACTCCATAATTAACCTCAGTGTGTGAAGAGGACTCTCCATTTACATGCACAAATTGGAGTCTATTAGATAGATATGATACAAACCACTGCAGTGCAGTACCTGTAATACCTACAGCATGTTCTAATCGCTCTAATAGGATATTATGGTCGACAGTATCGAATGCTGCACTGAGGTCTAGCAGGACAAGCACAGAGATGAGTCCACTGTCAGAGGCCATAAGAAGATCATTTGTAACCTTCACTAAAGCTGTTTCTGTGCTGTGCTGAGCTCTGAAACCTGACTGAAACTCTTCAAATAAACCATTCCTCTGCAGATGATCTGTTAGCTGTTTGACAACTACTCTTTCAAGGATGTTTGATATAAAGGAAGGTTGGAGATTGGCCTATAATTAGCTAAGACTGCTGGGTCTAGAGATGGCTTTTTGAGTAAAGGTTTAACTACAGCCAGCTTGAAGGCCTGTGGTACATAGCCGATTATTAGAGATAGGTTGATCATATTTAAGATCGAAGAATTAATTAATGGCAGGACTTCTTTGAGCAGTTTTGTAGGAATGGGGTCTAAAAGACACGTTGATGGTTTGGAGGAAGTAATTATTGAAGTTAACTCAGAAAGATCAATTGGAGAAAAAGAGTCTAACTTAACATCAATGGTACTAAGAATAGCTGTAGATAATATTACATCTGTGGGATGATTACTGGTAATTTTTTCTCTAATGATAAAAATTTTATTTGTGAAGAAGTTCATGAAGTCATTACTAGTTAACGTTAAAGGGATGGTTGGCTCAAAAGAGCTCTGACTTTTTGTCAGCCTGGCTACAGTGCTGAAGAGAAACCTGGGGTTGTTCTTATTTTCTTCAAACAGTGATAAATAGTAAGATGTTCTGGCTTTGCGGAGGGTTTCTTATAAAGCAGCAAACTATTTCTCCAGGCTAAATGATGATCCTCTAAATTTGTGACACGCCATTTCCTCTCCAGATTACGAGTCATCTGCTTTAGGGTACGTGTTTGAGAATTATACCACGGAGTCAGGTACTTCTGATTAGAGACCTTAGTTTTCACTGGAGCTACAGTATCCAGAGTCGTACGTAGTGAGGAGGTGAAATTATTAACAAGATGATCGACCTCTGTTGGAGTAGCGTTCAGATAGCTGCTCTGCTCTGTGTTGGTACAGGGCATTGAAGATGATAACAGTGGGTGGATTATATTCTTAAACTTAGTTACAGCATTTTCAGAAAGACATCTACTGTGATAAAGTCTACTCTCCACCACTGTGTAATCAATTATTGTAAATATAAATATTATCAGGAAATGATCAGACAGGAGAGGGTTTTCAGGAAACACTGTTAAATGTTCAGTTTCTATGCCATATGTTAAAACAAGATCTAGAGTGTGATTAAAGTGGTGGGTGGGTTCTTTTACATTTTGAGAGAAGCCAATTGAGTCTAATAACAGATTAAATCCCATGTTGAGGCTGTCATTTTTAGCATCTACATGGATGTTAAAATCACCCACAATAATTATTTTATCTGAGCTCAGAACTAAATTAGATATAAAGTCTGAGAAATCAGACAGAAACTCTGTGTAAGGCCCAGGTGGACGATAGATGATAACAAGTAAGACTGGTTTCTGAGTTTCACAGCTGGGGTGGACAATGTTAAGCATCAGGCTTTCAAATGAATTAAAAGTCTGTCTTGGTCTTTCATTAATTAATAGGCTGGTGTGAAAAATTGCTGCCACACTGCCCCCTCGGCCTGTGCTTCGAGATTTCTGGTAGTTAGAATGACTCGGGGGTGTTGATTCATTTAAACTAACATAATCATCCTGCTGCAACCAGGTTTCTGTAAGGCAGAGTAAATCGATTTGTTGATCAATTATTAAGTCATGTACTAACAGAGACTTGGAGGAGAGAGACCTAATATTTAATAATCCACATTTCACTGTTTTACTGTTTGGTTCAGATGTGGATACTGTATTGTTCTTTATTTGTAATTGTTTATGTTTAAGTTGTTTGTTGCTGGTTTTTAGTTTGTTTTTTGTCTGTTTGGGAGCTGACACAGTCTCTATGGAGATGGGTTTTTGGGGGGGTAGCAGGAGGAGAGAAGCTGCAGAGAGGCGTGTAAGACTGCAGCTCTGCTTCCTGGTCCCAACTCTGGATAGTCATATTTTGGGGGGTTTAATAAATTTGTCCATATTTCTAGAAACATGGTCACACTTTCAAGGATGCCAATGTTCACGTTTTGGACAGAGAGGACAGATGGTTTGAAAGTAAAGTAGTAGAAACAGCATATCTAACAATGTCTGTGAAGGTTCTCAGTCATCCAGGTCATCGCAGTCAAAGGAGCTTGCAAAGAAAAGCATCTGGACTTCTTTAAGTTACTTGAAGACGTTTCACCTCTCATCCGAGAAGCTTCTTCAGTTCTAAGGTCAAATGGTGGAGAGTCCCAGATATAAACCTAGTGGGAGGGACCCCCCACAGAGGGACAAAAGGACCCCCTGATGATCCTCTAATCGCCTGAGCCAAGGTGTGAAACTGGGTGTGGGCCCCAATCAGCCAGAGTTTCGGGTGGGTTCATTGTGAAACCTGGCCCCACCTTATCATGCATCCTGAGATCAGATGGCCCAGGATGTGAGTGGGCGTTAAGGTGTCTGGGAAGGGATCTCAAAACTGGATTATAGATGGCAGAGAGTTGGTGTCGTAAACCCCCGCCTCTGTTCAAAGATGGTCGCTCACAGTGGACATAGATGGCTTCTTTCACTCCTCATTCAAACCATCTGTCCTCTCTGTCCAAAATGTGAACATTGGCATCCTCGAAAGAGTGTACTTTATCCTTAAGATGCAGATGGACTGCTGAGTCTTGTCCTGTGGAGTCTACTGCATGCTATATTATCATGGCATTTGATGGCTCACCTGGTCTTGCTCCACAATCGGTGTTCCCCTTATTCTCATGCAAAGCTCTGTAGTGCCTAAGCATGGATGAGGTGTTGTTGTTATATCCCAGCTCCCTGGCACATAGCAAACACTTCACCTTGTACAAAAGTACAGACAGCTTAACATAAATTGTATTGCACCATCAGTATTATGAAAATACATTGTAGAAATTTACATACCTTGTTGGGAGGAATAAGATCAAAATGTTCCCACACAGGGGAGGACATCCTCCTCTTCTTAGCTGGCTCCATTCTCTCCTGACTTCTCTCTCCTCACTCTCATAAACCTCCAAACTCTCTCCAAAGTCTCACTAACCGCAACTCTCCATCAAACACCCACATTTTGATTGAAGTCTGAGGGGTTTATATCGCTGTCATAGTTCGCGGCAAAGTTTGAACCACTTCATGAACCAGTCACGTGGTACAGCCGGGAAGCGAGGCTTCCGACGTCATCATTTTCTTTTTTTTTTTTTTTTTTTTTCCTTTTTTTTTAATCTAAATGACATCAGAAACAGTAGTATGCGACATTACGTGATGGCAGAGCTTCAGTTCATCCTTTGTCATTTTTTTTTTTTTTTTTTTTTAATAAATAGGACAGGGGGAATGAATGAGAGAAAGAGGGGGAGAGAAAGAAAGAAAACCAAAGGGGAGAAGAGACGGTGAGAAGGGGGGAAGAGAGAGAAAAAAAAAAAAAAGAACTCCTGGGTCACCTGTATGGAGAAAAAAAAAAACAAACAAAAAAAAACAAACAGAGGAGACAGCAAACAACAAAGAGCAACATAATAATAGAGAAAACAAAGCACCATCACAATAAACTAGCTAGCCATAGATATCAATATTTACTAAATAATAAACGATATTGTGCAGCACGCAAGATAGACAGCGCACAGTGTGCTTTGAGGTAGCAGCCAAGAAAGCTTTAGTCCGCGTCTGTGAATACCCATGTGTGCATACCTGTGTGGATCAGCATGCTTGCATTCCAAAGGTTTCTCCATGTAATGATCTGCTAGGGAGTGTGGGGGGGCCACAGCCCCGTCCTCCAGGGTGTGAAGCGGGTATGGAGGAGATCAAAACTCCAGACATCCAGAGGCCCCCAGAACACAAGAGACCATGGAAGACCAACAGAGGGGCAGCCGCGCCACTGTTCCAGTAAGAGCTGAGGAGAGTCCCAGATGAGGGCTCGCCCAGCAGCCGCGGAGCAGAAGTCAGGGGGAGTTGCAGTGACGCGCCCGTGAGCTCCGCCGGCCCCCAGCTGCGCCTGAGTGACCGAGCCCCAGGCCGAGAGGCCGGGGGCACCCCACCTCCAAAGGGGCCCGAGCGAGCCCCAGGCCCCAGGCCCCGACAAGCGGCCGCCAAGGAGTGAGCCGGTGTGTACCCGGACGCCCACCCCCAGACAAAAAGAACCACCAACACACCGACACCTGAGGGAGTCCGCCACCGGCAGGGGAAGTGGTGGTGGGTGGAGATAGGCCTCCAAACCTTGGAGGGCCTGAGGTGTCCCCAGAGAGGTGGCGTCTGATACCCAACCTGACATATAGACACAGACATACAGGCACACACAGACACAAACATCCATTCCCACCCTCATGCTCTCATATGCACTCACTCCACACTCAACCAATGTGGAGACAGACATAAAGAGACGCTGTACACACAATCACACTCCCCAAGCGTACTCTACAAACCGGGTCTAGGTACCCTTGCCCCTGGAGGAGGGAATTGCACCCAGACCCAGGTGGTGTTACCCTTTTCCCTGTGGTGGGGAGAGGCAGACCACCCCGACTCCGCAGCAGCAGGGAGGCCCCACACCCCAGACCGCAGTCGGACGGCCAACTCCTCCTACTAGCCCTCCCGCTCCAGCAGGCCGCAGAGAATGGGGGTGGGAGAAGACTCCAAACCTCCCTCCACCCGCTCATTGTAGTGTTGATGCATATGTGTTCTAAGGTGCAATTAAAACCCAGGAGGGCATGGAGCTACCTGCCATGGAGCAGCAGGTAAGCGCATAGTCCCTCCTGCTAGCCCTCAATGACTAAGTGTATTTAAAATTGAGAGGTGGGCAACGACGTCAGGGGTGAGGTATACACCCTGATGGTAAATTGGACTCCGTGATTGTGCCCACCCCCAAGATCCTATATGTATGTGTAATGAGAGTGTGAATAATGTGAATGTCTAAGTTGTGGGATAAAATTGAGGCAGAGGCAGCCAGAAGGGGACAGGGGGGGGGGTAGCCTCCTCTGCACCCTGGTGACATACCCCCACTCCAAGGCCCTGCATGTGTGGGTGGTTGTGGAGGAGCGGGAAGAGGGAGGCAGCTGGAGATGGGGAGGGAAGGAAGGGAGGGGCAGGTAACCCCTCCCTGGGGCCAGCTCCCCCGCTGACCCCAGTAGGCACTCCCACCCTCCGCGACCCGCCAGGGAAGGGGGACCCAGGCCCATCAGACCGGGGCCCAGTGCAGTAGCGCCCTCCGGCTCCACAGAGCCCTGGACAGTCCACCCAACCCCACCACAGAGAAAACTGCACCCACCCCACCATCCACACATCTTCCAGACTACATAAGACGGTAAACGCCCAGGCTGAGATCTTCTTCCACCTCTCCTGTATCTCCCCCTCCCGCAGAGAGTTCCTGAAGAGAAGAAAGCTCCTGCAAGATGTGACCATCCCCCCCACCAGATGAAGAGCCCCCCAGGCGGCTCGACGCACCGGCGGCACCCTGCTCCAGGGCAGGGCCCCCATGCACCCACCCGCCCACAACCCCGGCAACACACCAACCAGGACCCAAGCCCCCGAGGCCCGGCCCGGGCCCCAGCCCAGAGACGGAGCGCCCCCAGAACCTCACGCCCATCCCGGACCCACCCAGGGGCAGTCAGGTTGCCAGGTCAGTAACCCACGTCCGTCAGCACAGACCCTCCCCTAGCCCCGCTGCACGCAGCCGCGAGGAAACAGTCACCTGAGAGCCAACAGAGCCCCCAACCAGACGTGACCGCTACCCCGGTTTGAGCCCCCCAAGGAAGATGCCTCCGGGGAACCCCCCGACGCCCTAAGCCTGTCCCTACCCCCTCACCAATCACAACAGTGAAGGCGGGACCAAACTATGACCCCCCACCCCCACTAGGTGATGGAGCTGATAAAAGGGGCCCAGAGCAATTGATCTAATGTGGTGGCAGAGGCTGTGTCAAGACTAATGTAATCTAATAGATAATTTCTATATTGGTTAGAATTAAGATTATTTTTATTTTTCCAGTTCATGAGGACTGTTTTCTTGGCTATGCATAGGGCAGTGAAGATCATATGGGCTATATTCTTTTCTGAAGTGACATTATCTAAGCTGCCCAGTAGACACACTAAGGGGGAAGTTGGAATGTTACATTTCAGACACTTTGATAAGTCTTCACATATCTCGCGCCAAAACTTTTGCACTGGTGGACAGAACCAAAGAGCGTGGATGTAATTGTCTGGTGTATTGCCTTGACAGTGTGAGCAGTTGTTGGAAGATGTAAAGCCCATCTTGAACATCCGATGACCTGTATAGTGCACTCTATGAAGTATTTTGTATTGTATTAATTGCAGACTGGGATTTTTAATTAATTTGAAAGTTTTTAAGCAAATCTGAGACCAGAAGTTTTGGTCTAGGTTGACTGATAAATCTGCTTCCCACTTTGCAGTAGGAAGGGATATTGATTCATCTAATTTAGAAAGTGTTCTGTATATTTTAGATAATAATTTGGGGGATTTAAGAGTAAAAAATGTGCCGCACTTAGTGGTGTTTGTAATTCAACTTGACTGAGGTTAAATTTCTTTTTTACTATGGATTTAATTTGTTGATATTCTAAAAACCTTGTCTTGTTGATCCCATATTGTTCAACTAGTCTGTCAAATGGAATAAATTCTGTTCCCTCTAATATATGTTCTAAGTATTTAATTCCTTTACAACTCCATTCTGGGAAATTAATCATATTATTGTTTTGTAATATGTCAGGGTTATTCCAGATAGGTGTACGTTTGCATGGGATTAATGAAGACTCCGTTATTTTTAGAAACTCCCACCATGCTGTTAGAGAAAAGCTGATGTTGATACTTTTAAAGCATTCATGTCTTTTGATGTTTGAGCTAATAAATGGTAGGTCTGAAATCTCTAGATCCTTGCATAGTGCCTGTTCAACATCTAGCCAGGGCTCAACTAAGAAGGTATGTTTTAACCATTCTGAGATGAACTGAAGCCTGTTGGCTAAGAAGTATTGGTGAAAATTAGGTAGATCTAATCCTCCTCTATCCTTGGTTCTTTGTAGCGTTTTTAAGCTAATACGCGGGGGTTTATCTTTCCAAAGGAATTTGGAAATATATGAATCCAGAGATCTGAACCAATCTTGTGATGGTTTGTTAGGGATCATCAAAAATAAGTAATTTATTTTTGGCAAGATCATCATTTTTATAGTGGCGACCCTTCCCATGAGTGATATGGGTAAAGATTTCCATCTAGTCAGATCGCCTTCTACTTTCTTTAGAAGTGGGATGTGGTTTAGTTTAGTTAAGTCTGAAAGCTTAGGAGAGACATTAATACCTAAATATTTAATATTTCCGGATTGCAGTGGGGCAGAGGAAGAATTATGGAAGGAGCAGTTAATGGGGAGAACTGTAGATTTTGGCCAGTTAATTGAATAATCTGAAACTCTTGAAAACCAGTTTATTAAAGTAATTACCTCAGAGAGGTTGGTTTGTGTGTTTTGCAGAAAAAGCAACACATCATCCGCATAGAGACTGATTTTATGTTCTATGTTCTTACATTTTATGCCCTTAATTGTTGTAGCCTGTCTAAATGCTGCTGCTAGAGGTTCGATAAAAATTGCAAAAAGTGAAGGGGAGAGTGGGCATCCCTGTCTGGTGCCCCTCAGGAGACAGAAGCTGGAGGATGTCTGGTCATTTGTTCTGATACGAGCCGTTGGGGAATTGTATAATATTCTTATCCAGTTTATGAAAGAGTTTCCAAAACCAAATTTGTGTAAAGTCATCATTTTCAGCTGCTCCTCCCATAAATGAAGCAAGCCTGCGAACCGCATCGCTGAAACGCCCCCTCCATTACTCGACACAAGCTTTGAAGCCTCGATACAGAACGTCACATCACTATTCCTCACTGCCTGTTCCGTCACTCTTATTACTTGTAAATAAACGTCACTTGCACTATCAGTCAACTGCCTGCATTAGGGTCCTTTTACCTCCAACACCACACGGCTCTCCTCGACAGCTGTGACAGTTTCGTTTTTTTGCACCTTTACATTTTAATCCAGAGTTGGGATGTGAAGAAACAGGAGTGGGCATACTCACACACCCCTGATCTTCAATAGGAATAGAAATGTTTAACAAAGTAAAATAATAAAGCTGATAATGGTAAATCTATGTTCCGTTTATGTAGAAAGAAGCGTGCATTTTATTTGAAAGAAAAAACACATACATGCAGTGGAAGCCCAGATGTCAGTTTTACCCTGGGACTTGAACGCATCTTACATATGTGGCCCTGTGGGAAGCTGCCAGCGTTACATTTGTCTCAAACCCCACATGGGTGTGAGAAGTGATCCGTGCGGTGATTCGCACATACATATTTAACCTCCTAAGACCCGAACTCTTCCACAGCATTTTTAATTTCTCTTTGATATTTGGGCTGATTGGGGCCCGATGAATGTAAAAACAAAGAATTACCAGATTTTTTTTTTTTTTACCTTATTTTTGTTTTTAAGAAAAATAAGAGCCACATATTAGGATATTCATTTAAAATTTTGATACAGTAGTATAATGTCCTCGTAAGTGGCTATCAGGCCCATGTAGAGCAAAATTGATGTCCACATATGTGGACGCAGGGTCCTAGGAGGATAAGGTTTTGTGGGCAAGAGTGATGTCGTGTGTACTTTTAGATATTTGTACGTTCAGAAAGGTTTTCAAAAGGTAACATTTTCAAATTCAGGAAGCTGAACTTAGTAAACTGTGCTTAAACGATCAGTAATTATTTGGCTTTTGCACATTTGTAAAATAGTTTTACGTGGTGGTCAGATTGCCTCGTATATGTGTGTGGATTGAAGGACCTGCGTGTGGGTCCTCAAAATTTACACGCAAATCATTGCACACATTTGTAAAGCTTAGTTTACATGTGGATTATGTCTCATGCTTTGCAACACTTTTTTGACGCTGTTTAGAGAACAAATATAAAGAAGCAGACAAAGTCACAACATCAGAACAATTTGAACTTTTGCCGTAGTTAAAGTGTGCTTTAAATCAGCATCACTGATTTGTGTCATTAAATTACCTCTTCATCATCAACAAGCAGAAACGCCTCTGTGTGAGGTCACTGTCTCTTTAAGACATCAACAATACTGGCCGCTTTTCACTCTCTCCAGTTGGCAAATATAACATTAGAAAAAAATATCAAAAGAATAGTAAAATACATCATCAGTACTAGTATTACTGTAGTTATTTTTAGGGGTGCTGTGATGAAATTTAGGGTCTACTATGCCTTAAGGTGGAATTCTGAGTATCTCTGCAATCACCAAAGGCTTGGGTGAAAAATGGTTGTGTTCAAAGAGTTCTACTCCCTGGGTTTGCTGACTGAAGAAGTGAATTACAAATATTTGGAGTTAACACACTGACAAAGGTATGCACTAACTATTTTAGGCCTCCTGCTTGTATGGCCCTCTTTCCTTAACAACAGCTCCTTCCTCCAACTCACTTAGTGGGGGAGGGTGGGAGAGAGAGGGTCTCATACTAGCCCCAAACACACAACAGCTACCTGCTATAAAACATTATTTCTCAAGTTGACAGTTGAAAAACAGGGTTGTTGTTGTTTTTTACCATTTTAACAAAAGTACAACGCTTTAAAGCATAACATAGAAAGGTCACATGGAGTTTGATCATCTGTGCTATTTTAAATCAGCTGTCGTAATGGCAACAAGAAAACCACAAAGCAGTAAATGTAGCCTTGCATGCAGAAGGAAGTTGATATAACTGCTGTGTCTGAGCTCAGTCAAGATGAAACCAGCATCTCTTCAGCAGCTGCTCTGTAAGTTCAATCTTTCACTTCCAAATGCAGTTAACTGTTTTTATAGCATATCAGCTGAGTTATACAAGGGTGGTGACATATGTTGTGAGACAGAGTACTGTGCAAAAGTCTTGAGCCACAGTTTTAAGCATTAAGCTATTTAACACTGACTTATGAATCACAGATGAACCAGTGTTGTTTGTACATAAAACCAAGAAATCAGGAAAGAACATATTTTAAAGTGTGTATTTTTAATTTGTATCTTGAGGAATGAAGGCTTAAAGTTGATATTATTGTAGGTGTGTGTGTTAGGAGTTTTGATCTCCTCCATACCCGCTTCACACCCTGGAGGACGGGGCTGTGGCCCCCCCACACTCCCTAGCAGATCATTACATGGAGAAACCTTTGGAATGCAAGCATGCTGATCCACACAGGTATGCACACATGGGTATTCACAGACGCGGACGAAAGCTTTCTTGGCTGCTGCCTCAAAGCACACTGTGCGCTGTCTATCTTGCGTGCTGCACAATATCGTTTATTACTTAGTAAATACTGATATCTATGACTAGCTAGTTTATTGTGATGGTGCTTTGTTTTCTCTATTATTATGTTGCTCTTTTGTTGTTTGCTGTCTCCTCTGTTTGTTTTTGTTTGTTTGTTTGTTTGTTTTTTTCTCCATACAGGTGACCCAGGAGTTTTTATTTTTTATTTTTTCTCTCTCTTTCCCCCCTTCTCACCGTCTCTTCTCCCCTTTGGTTTTCTTTCTTTCTCTCCCCCTCTCTCTCTCATTCACTCCCCCTGTCCTATTTATTAAAAAAAAAAAAAAAAAAAAAAAAAGATATTATTGTAGGTGTGGCCTGTTTGATTGACAGGCGGATGTTGACACAGGGGCTGTACCTTCTGTCTGCTGCCGTTCACCTCAGCTATCCCAGAAGTGGGAAACTGAACCTATTTTATTTGTCTGTTACTGACAATGATTAGCAGCTGTCTGTGTCTCTGTGACACATTCATGATATTTATGGATTTAGTTTTAAAAACAAAAACAAAAACAGACAAACGAACAGCTAGAAAAAGCCCACAGCAGAAGCTAAAAGTCCCCTAAAGGGGAGACATGGTAGCAGAAGGAGCTTTGCTGTAATGTGAACCAGCTGAAAACTCAGATTGACTGATATCATTTCTCTTTAGGTCTGAACTTACTGCTGTGCTGCACAACAAACCAAGGTCAGTGAACTCATCGTGATCATCCAAAACATCTCAAAGAGTCTTAAATAGAGATTTTCTGCATCTTATTTTTAATGCTGTCTGCCACGTATAAAGTTTCAATAAAGCTTGTCTCTAAAAACTGAGGCATTAAATCCAAAACCACCTTTTTTTTGTTGTTTTTAATGACATTAATTATAACTGTGCATCTGAGAGCACTGAACCTGGACCAGCCTGGATCTGACTGCATACTTGGCTGTCTTTACTATCAGTATCACATTTTAAATGTAAAGTGATTTAGGAATACTGAAGACACGTGATGTTTACTGCATTATATGTTTATAGTGCAATATACACAGCCACCCAATATATGTTTTATTTTGGGTGGCTGTGTTACTGTTGTTGAAACAGTAAAAGATTATGAAACTCAGTTGGTCGTTCTCTTTTGAAAATTGATTCACATCATATCCTCTTCCTGGCAGCTCGTCTGACTGTGAGTCCCAGCAGCTCTCAGTTCTTTAAAGGAGACTTTGTGTCTCTGAGCTGTGAGGAGGATGACAGCTCTGCTGGATGGACTGTGAGGAGAAACACAAAGACACGACAGAGGACTCAGTGTGGAGATGGGTGGGGAAAACCGGCTGGTTCTTCCTGTAACATCAGCTACATCGACCCATTGGACAGTGGAGTTTACTGGTGTGAGTCCAGAGAGGGTCCCATCAGTAACATGGTTAACCTGACAGTCACTGGTAAGCTGAGTGTGTGGAGTTAGTGTTGATGAAGCTGTGTGTAAATGGATGAAATGCTGTAGTTTGTCTCTGTGTTGAGGTGGATCAGTGATCCTGCAGAGTCCTGTCCTCGCTGTGATGGAGGGAGATGACGTCACTCTGCTCTGTAAAACAAAGACCACTCCCTCCAACCTCCCAGCTGCTTTCTATAAAGATGGCTCCCTCATCAGGGAGGAGCCTACAGGTCACATGACCATCCAGCATGTTTCCAGGTCTGATGAAGGCCTCTACAAGTGTGACATCAGCGGTCATGGAGAGTCTAATTCCAGCTGGATCACTGTCACAGGTGACACACTCACCTGTCTGTGTTTCTGCAGGTTTCAACATTCACAATGTGACGACAACTTAATGACTGTGTTTGCTTTATTTTAGACAAACACACCACCACGCCTCCACCTACATCCACCTCCAGCACTCTTCCTCCATCACTCTCTCCTGCTGTTCTCTCTGTTTTGTCATGTGTTGGATCAGTCTGTGTTGTGGCTCTACTGGTGTTACTGGTTCTGCTGGTGAGACGATGTGTTTACAGGAAACGTGAAGGTGAGATTCAGACTGTGGGGGCGTGGAGGTGGGGGTGGGGGGTTGATGCATGAATGCTTCATGATCTAACAAAATACAATCCGTTAAATTCAGTTGTTACTTCAAACTATGGTGTGATGGTCTGTCCAACATTACATTACATTGTGGAGCAGCCATCTGTCACTGTCAGTTGGGGGTGAAGGGAGTGAAACCAGAAAAAAGCCATTCTATGGAAGAGAGCGAGAGATTAATAATAATGAATTATTTAAATCAGAGAGGTGTATAAACGCATTCTAAGTAAAGGAGAAACACTCATGAAAATCCCCCAGCAGTCTACGTCTATTGCTGCATAAATGAAGGAGGATTCAGGGTCACCTGATCCAGCCCAACTATATGCTTTCTCAAAAAGGAAAATTTAAAAATAGAGATGGCGTCTGGCTCCCAAATCCAAACTGGAAGCTGGTTCCATAGAAGAGGGGCCTGAAAACTGAAGACTCTGCCTCCCATTCTACTTTTAAATACTCTAGGAACAACAGTTCCAGCCTGAGATCGATGAGCTCTATTGGAACGACGGTACTAAGAGGTCTTTAAGATAAGATGCAGAGCTTGCTATATCGAGTTTTTTCTTGCAAAGGCAGGCAAGCCCTTATTCACCAAGGGTTTCATGTGTTAAAGCTTTTATAAAGTCAGGCGTGTTGTGACTTTTAAACCACATCTGGGCCTTTGAACATTCCAGCAGTGCACAAAGGGGAAAATAAAGCAGCCTAGAAGAGGCTGAACAAGTTGTTAGAAAGACTGAACAGACAAAAGATCATTAACTGTCATTACCTGTAGCTCAAACTGACCTTCAGTTTACCGGTTGCTACACACTGTCCCGTTTGTAGCAACCGAAAATAAAATAAATTCATAATTATAATAAAGGTCAATTAAATGGACCAATATGGCAAGGCCATGATGATCCACTTGGTAAAATAAATCCGCTTGGCATCTTTCTTGGCCTTAAAACAACAATTCTGATGGCTAAAGATCCAAACGGGACACACAAAAAAAAAGAATTTGCACTGCTAGGTGTTCTGGTTTAGCTTAAAGTAGGGTTCATGTATTAAGAAGGTGTTTTCCTACAAGTGTCAGTTTGCATTAACAGATGAACTTTGTGCAGCTTTGTGGTTATTTACAGCCCCCTGTTCTCTGTGTTTCACAGCGTTACGGGAAATAAAGCTGTTCACAGTTGATGGTGTTTATAAATATCATTTATTATTCTCTTCATGATGCGAAATTACAAATAATAAAAGTTTGTGTCATAGACATAGTCTATTAAAACACTCTTATTAAGAAAAAATGTAAAGATGGCATGATGTTAAATAAACTTATTTAGTAACTTCCTACTCAGTTGAGCACTCAAAGTCCTTATTACTGCATAGCTCACTCACACATTTATAAAGCACTTTTAGTCAAAGTCAAAGTCAAAGCTTGCTATATCCATTCTTTTCTTGCAAAGGCAGGCAAGCCCTTATTCACCAAGGGTTTCATGTGTTAAAGCTTTTATAAAGTCAGGCGTGTTGTGACTTTTAAACCACATCTGGGCCTTTGAACATTCCAGCAGTGCACAAAGGGGAAAATAAAGCAGCCTAGAAGAGGCTGAACAAGTTGTTAGAAAGACTGAACAGACAAAAGATCATTGACTGTCATTACCTGTAGCTCAAACTGACCTTCAATCATTTTGACCACTTTAAAGTTCTGTGTAAGACCACAGCACCTCTTCCCTCTTGTTGTTTCCAGTTAACTGTAGTCTGACACTGATCGGAATTTGCACTGCTACAAACGGGACAGACATGACTGTCCCGTTTGTAGCAACCGAAAATAAAATAAATTCATAATTATAATAAAGGTCAATCAAATGGACCAATATGGCAAGGCCATGATGATCCACTTGGTAAAATAAATCCGCTTGGCATCTTTCTTGGCCTTAAGACAACAATTCTGATGGCTAAAGATCCAAACGGAACACAAATAAAAAAAAAAAAAAAGGAATTGGCACTGCTAGGTGTTCTGGTTTAGCTTAAAGTAGGGTTCATGTAGTAAGAAGGTGTTTTCCTACAAGTGTCAGTTTGCATTAACAGATGAACTTTATGCAGCTTTGTGGTTATTTACAGCCCCCTGTTCTCTGTGTTTCACAGTGTTACGGGAAATAAAGCTGTTCACAGTTGATGGTGTTTATAAATATCATTTATTATTCTCTTCATGATGCGAAATTACAAATAACAAAAGTTTGTGTCATAGACATAGTGTATTAAAACACTCTTATTAAGAAAAAATGTAAAGATGGCATGATGTTAAATAAATAGAATAGAAATTTTTTTTAGAATAGAATTCAACTTTATTGTCATTGCACATGCACAGGTACAGGGCAACGAAATGCAGTTTGCATCCATCCAGAAGTGCTTTAGTGATATAGATATATTACAATATATATTAGCAATAATATAGATATGTGAGTATATTACAGAAATGGGTCTATTATGGTATGTTATAATGTACACGGTATGAAGTATGTTGTGAATATTCTATAACTATAAGTATGTACAGGCTGTAGTGAGTACAAGCTATGTACAGGATATGAACAGGATATAAATATGAAAAACTATACAGAATATGAAATGAAATAAATAACTTTACAGAATCTGGGATATACAGCTATACAGAAATGGGAACTATGCAAGTTGTAAACAGTTGTAGGATTAAAGATTATCGAATGTACAGAATGATTATTTACACAGAGCTATACAGTAGTGCAGTTAAGATAAGTGAGGGTGTAGATAGTTTCTACAGAGGCTATATAAAGTGCTAGTGGTTGTGAGTGGTGGTTCAGTCCATGTTATTATTGTGTTTGAGGGTACAGTTGTCCATTGTGGGTGTGTGTATGTTCAGTCCATGAGTTTAACGTGGGTCAGATGTCAGGAGGCAGAGTTCAGGAGTCTGACAGCTGTGGGGAAGAAGCTGTTCCGGTACCTGGTGGTCTTAGTCCGGAAGCTCCTGTGGCGCCTCCCAGAGGGCAGGAGGGTGAAGAGTCCATGTGATGGGTGACTGGGGTCTTTGATGATTTTCCCAGCCCTTTTCAGACACCGCTTCCTGTAGATGTCTTTTATGGCAGGAAGTGGTGCTCCGGCGATGCGCTGGGCAGTTTTCATGACCCTCTGCAACGCCTTCCCGTCCGAGGCAGAGCAGTTCCCGTACCAGACTGTTATACAGTTGGTCAGGATGCTCTCGATGGTGCAGCGATAGAAGTTCACCAGGATGTCTGAGGACAGGTGGTTCTTCCTCAGAGTCCTCAAGAAGAAGAGGCGCTGGTGAGCCTTCTTGACCAGCTTGGAGCAGTTGGTCGTCCAGGTGAGATCCTCGGAGATGTGGACTCCCAGGAACTTGAAGCTGCTCACACGCTCCACAGCCGTCCCCTTAATGTGGATGGGTGGATGTGGGTCAGCATTCCTCCTGTAGTCCACGATGAGCTCCTTGGTCTTCTCGGTGTTAAGCAGCAGGTTGTTTCTGTCGCACCACTCAGCCAGACGATCCACCTCCTCCCTGTAGGCGGCCTCATCGTTGTCACTGATGAGGCCAATCACCGTGGTGTCATCTGCAAACTTAATGATGGTGTTGGAACCATCAGCAGGTCTGCAGTCGTGGGTGAAGAGGGAGTAGAGGAAAGGGCTCATCACACAGCCTTGTGGTACACCGGTGTTCATTGTGATGGTAGATGAGCAGCGGTTATCCAGCCGGACATGTTGGGGGCGGTTGGTCAGGAAGTCCAGTAACCATTTGCAGATGAGGGAACTGATACCCAGGTCTGTCAGTTTCCTGATGAGTTGTGAGGGGTGGATTGTATTGAATGCTGAACTGAAGTCTATAAACAGCATTCTGGCGTAGGTGTTGTTGTTGTCCAGGTGTGAGAGGACAGAGTGCATTGCGATGGAGACTGCATCCTCTGTGCTCCTGTTCAATAAACTTATTTAGTAACTTCCTACTCAGTTGAGCACTCAAAGTGCTTATTACTGCATAGCTCACTCACACATTTATGAAGCACTTTTAGTCAAAGTCAAACTCAACCTCATTGTCATCTCTGCTATGTACAGTTCAGTACATAGAGAGACAAGACGACGAGGCTCCAGTTCCATACAGTGCAAAAGAGCAACAATAAATATAGGAAAAATAAGAATAAGAAGAATACCTCCTGTACATGGATGACATCAAGCTGTATGCCAAGAGTGAACGAGACATTGATTCACTGATCCAGATCCACTACCAGGCTATACAGCAATGACATTGGAATGTCGTTCGGACTGGAGAAGTGTAGTCGGATGGTAACAAAGAGAGGGAAGGTAGTCAAGACTGAGGGGATTGAACTACCAGAAGGCAACATTGCAGACATAGTGGACAGTTACAAGTACCTGGGGATCCCGCAGGCGAATGGGAACAATGAAGAGGCCGCTAGAAAAGCTGCAACCACCAAGTACCTGCAGAGGGTCAGGCAAGTCGTGAGGAGTCAGCTGAATGGTAAGAACAAGATCCGGGCCATCAACACGTACGCCCTGCCCGTGATTAGGTACCCTGCTGGGGTAATAGGCTGGCCAAAGGAGGAGATAGAAGCCACTGACATAAAGACAAGAAAGCTCCTTACCATGCATGGAGGGTTTCACCCCAAGTCCAGCACCCTGAGGCTGTACGCTAAGCGGAAGGAAGGGGGCCGGGGACTGGTGAGTGTCAGCACCACAGTCCAGGATGAGACAACGAACATCCAAGAATACATTGGGAAGATGGCCCCAACTGACCGAGTGCTCAGTGAATACCTCAGGCAGCAGAAACCCAAGAAAGAGGAGGGAGACGAGGAACCATCATGGAAGGACAGGCCCCTGCACGGTATGTACCACCGGCAGATAGAGGAGGTGGCTGATATCCAGAAATCCTACCAGTGGCTGGACAACGCTGGACTGAAAGACAGCACAGAGGCACTAATCATGGCAGCACAAGAACAAGCTCTGAGTACAAGATCCATAGAGGCTGGGGTCTATCACACCAGGCAAGACCCCAGGTGCAGGCTGTGTAAAGATGCCCCAGAGACAATCCAGCACATAACAGCAGGGTGCAAGATGCTAGCAGGCAAGGCATACATGGAACGCCATAACCAAGTGGCCGGCATAGTGTACAGAAACATCTGTGCCGAGTATAACCTGGAAGTCCCGAGGTCAAAATGGGAGATGCCCCCAAGGGTGGTGGAGAATGACCGAGCTAAGATCCTGTGGGACTTCCAGATACAGATGGACAAAATGGTGGTGGCTAACCAACCGGACATAGTGGTGGTAGACAAACAGAAGAAGATGGCCGTAGTGATCGATGTAGCGGTTCCGAATGACAGCAATATCAGGAAGAAGGAACACGAGAAGCTGGAGAAATACCAAGGGCTCAGAGAAGAGCTCGAGAGGATGTGGAAGGTGAAGGTAACGGTGGTCCCTGTGGTAATCGGAGCACTAGGTGTGGTGACTCCCAAGCTAGGCGAGTGGCTCCAGGAGATCCCGGGAATAACATTGGAGATCTCTGTCCAGAAGAGCGCAGTCCTGGGAACAGCTAAGATACTGCGCAGGACCTTCAAGCTCCCAGGCCTCTGGTAGAGGACCCGAGCTTGAAGGATAAACCGCCCACACACACTTGAGACTGAGGTAAGGGGAGTGAGTATACACTTTGAGAAAGCTATCTGTCAGGAGGATCGGGCGCAAATGCTGCGATAGCGTCTGCCAGATGGCAGGAGGGAAGAGTCCATGTGAGGGGTGTGAGGGGTCACACACGATGCAGGAGGCCTTACTGATGCAGCGTTTGTGAAAGATGTCCTGTAGCAGAGGGAGAGATGTTCCGATGATCTTGGCAGCTGCTTTGATGATCCGATGTAGCTGGCTGAGGTCAATGACTTTGCCGTTTCCAAACCACACGGAGATGCAGCTGGTCAGAATGCTCTCTATGATGCCCCTGTAGAATATGGTGAGGGTGGGAGGAGGGAGGTTCTCCCGCTTCAGGCATTTCAGGAAGTGGAGGCGCTGTTGGGCCTTTTTGGTGATGGAAGTGGTGTTAGTGGTCCAGGTGAGGTCGTCTGAGGTATGAACTCCCAGGAACTTGGTGCAGTTAACAGTTAACAATGGAACCGTGGATGCTGAGCGGTGTGTGGGTGGAGCGAGTCTTCCTGAAGTCAACGATCATCTCCTTGGTTTTGTCCACATTTAGTGACAGGTTGTTCTCACTGCACCAGAACGCCAGCTGCTGAACCTCATCTCTGTACGCTGACTCGTCGTTGCTGTTGATGAGTCCAACCACGGTTGCGTTGTCAGCGAACTTGATGATGTGGTTAGAGCTGTGTAGGGCGGTGCAGTCGTGTGTCAGGAGGATGAACAACAGAGGGCTGAGAACACAGCTCTGAGGAGCTCCTGTGCTCAGCCTGATGGTGCTGGAGATGTTGTCGCCGATACGGATGGACTGAGGCCTCTCTGACAGGAAATCTAGTATCTAGTTGCAGAGAGAGGTGCTCAGTCCCAACTTGCTGAGTTTGTTAAACAGGTTTTGGGGGATAATGGTGTTGAATGCTGAGCTGAAGTCTATGAACAGCATTCTGACATAACTGTCTTTCTTGTCCAGGTGGGAGAGGGAGAGGTGAAGTGCAGTGGAAATAGCATCTTCGGTCGATCTGTTTGGCCGATATGCAAACTGCAGCGGGTCCAGTGAGCAGGGGAGGTTGCTCTTCATGTGTTCAATGACAAGTCTCTCAAAGCACTTCATGATGATGGGGGTCAGTGCGATGGGACAGTAGTCATTCAGGCAGGATACTGAGGATTTCCTTGGCACTGGGATGATGGCGGTGGACTTCAAGCACGCTGGGACGATCATCTGGCTCAGTGATGAGTTGAAAATGTCTGTGAAGACATCACCCAGCTGATCAGCGCACTCTCTCAGCACACGACCTGGGATGTTTTCTGGTCCAGCAGCTTTTCGTGGGTTGACCTTGGTGAGAGATCTCCTCACATCGGCTGCAGGCAAAGAGATGGTCTGGTCGGTGGTGGGGGGCGTGGCTTTCTTTGCTTGTGTGTTGTTCAGGGCATCATACCACGTGTAGAATTTGTTCAGCTCCTCAGGGAGTGTGACATCTCCAGTTACAGTTACATCTTCTGTGCACTTACTGATGTAACAGGTCACGAATTCAGTGAACTCGTCCAGGTCCAAGAAGCCATTTTGGGTGGCTGCCTCTTTAAACATGTTCCAGGCTGTGCACTCAAAACAGTCCTGAAGCGCTGAGAAAGCCCCACTTGGCCTATTTATGCCTAAGTGTATAACACTCTAACACAGACCTTCCCAAAGTGTGCCCCCCCCCCCCCCCCCCCCCCCCAGAGCCATTGCAGGGGGGGGGGGCGTATTATGAAAAAGGGGGGGGACAAAACGCTTGGACACTGCTAGCACACAGAAACAGAAACGCAAAGCAGGAGATGAAGCATCGCTGAATATGTTTCCAAACCAACTTCATTCTAAGACTAGAAAATATGGTGAAGCATATCTGCCCTTTGGCTTCACCTGCACAAGTGCCGAGGTAGGTCTCCCCTGCAGGATTGGTTTTCCCTTCGTCAGGAGCAGCGCTGGGCTTTTCAAATCACGGACAAACAGGATCCCACATTCTTGATTTTTAGTTCACAAAAACTTGTTGTAATGACTAACTACTCCTGACATTTTGGAGACGTTAGCTCTTTATACAGTAAAGTTACAGTGGGATACAAATAATATCAGGCTGATCCTGCCACGATTTGTCCCCCTGTCTAAATCACGGACAAACAGTATCCGACAGCTGTTTATGTTTTTAAGCGCATTTTGCACAGACAGGCATTTTTTTTTGAAAAATGTATTGATAGCAATGTTGAATATTATTACACAGGGAAAAAACAACTACATGTAAAATAATCACACCGTGACACCTCTGCCTCTGTAAATGGAGGGACAGGAACTGCGTGTGTGTATGTAAGTGTGTAAAACCTGAAGATAGAGACAAAATACTGTTTATATTCTGCAATTCCTCTCATGTAAACAATTACGTGGCGCACAGCTGACGTGAATAAAGACACATACCTTTGACATTTGTTAAGGTTCAAAATATTGGGGATGGAGACAAGAGAAAAAACCACAATAACAACACTGGTCCGGCCGGGTTGAGTCAAACGATGATTTAATGATCACACACGTGGGAGATGGACACTGATGCAGACAGCCTCAAAATCTCAAAATGGTGGAGCATTGCTCAAACTTTTATAACCTCTGGTGCCTCCACCTTATCATAAAAAGCCTAAACATTCACATGCTCTCTCTCACACAGCGCCTAAGCTACGACCTTGGCTCCCTGTTTATCTGCTCCTGCTGAAATGGGGCAGAAAACTCCAGCACACTCTGTTCTCTTCTACTCAGACAAATTAGACAATAACCTTCTGCGAACAGTATTTCTTATAACTCAGCAATATAATGCATCATAAAACAATATCATTCATTCACAACAAGTCAGCAATTTAATGTAATGCAAATCAGTTTAACTAATGCAATAGTTATCAGCTTCTTCTAATTCAGGAGAATAATGCAAACTAAAACTACATAATAATTCACAATCTTTAATTAGGGGTATAACATGACAAACTCTGTATTCCTCGTCCACACGTAAACGCAAAAAAGGAGTTTTAAAAAATCGCAGTTTTCGGTGATTCGAAACACCGTTTACGTGTGGACGAAACAGCTGCGTTTTCAAAAATACCCGTGTAGGTGTGGACGCAGCGTAAAAGAGTTAGTAGTTTATTTTCTTACTACCTGCAGATTACTTGTATTTGCTTAATTGTTTACTAAATGTTTGAGGTGTGAAATAAACCGCAATTGAGCAAAATATGGGTGTGTGTGGTTGGAGTATGTGTTAGTGCGTGCGAGTGTGTGTGTGTGTGTGTGTGTGTGTGGGGGGGGGGGGGGGGGGGGGGGGGGGCGAACCTTTTTCTGTAAAACAAAGGGGGGCCCAGCGAAGAAAGCTTGGGAACCACTGCTCTAACAGATGCATTGGGGGAGACTCAGGATTCAGTATCTTGCCCCAGAATACTGCAGCACATGGAGTGGGGGAGTCATGGATTGATCCACACACTTCCTGACTCATAGATGAACCACTACCACCTGAGCCACAGTCACAAATAGGGCTCCTTGAATTACTTGAACCCTGATGGGCCTGACACAGGTGAAGATCCAAGTCCAGGCATTTAATGTAGGTTATGAAAAGTAATCTAAACTAAAGTAAAGAGCTAAAAACATTTGAAAATACGATCACGGATCAGCCTTTTTAAGGGTGTAGAGACAAAGATATTGACAGAGCAGTCATAGCTCGACTATAACTGCATTGTCACATGGTACAGCAGAGAGGCTGTCTTGATCAAAACTTCCTAAAGAAAAAAAATGAGACATTCTTGAGAGAAACACTTTTAGAGATTTTTACTGAATCCCTGCTAATCAGAGACAAACTTGTCAAAGTCACCTTTCTGCTCTCAAACCTAGAACTTGGCTTTGGTGGCCTACAGACTGTGGTAACTGCAGTTATTTTGAGAACATGAAAGCTGACACTTTAAATATGTTTGGCAATAAAATAGATCATATCACCAGTGTCATAAACTGCAACATGACTGGAAGTCACTGCAGCTACAGTAACTGGGATGCTGCTCTGCCTGTTGTAGTAAAGAGAGAGTTGATGATTTACAGCTCGATCTGTTCTTTCAGAAACGGCTCAGAGTAGAGACGTTAATCCTCCACATTGGAAAGGATTCATTTAAGGTGACTCATAATCTGACCAGGACGTCTCCTGGGCACCTCCTACAGTAGGCGAGAGGTTTGGAACTGGAGGCAGATCCAGGACACAGTGGAGGTTTTATATCTCTGGACTGGCTTGTTGTGTATTTATTTCAATTACTTTACTAACAGTGTTGTATATTATTGATTATAAAGTTGATTTAAATTTCCTCTGTTGACACATTCTTCTTTTACAAAAGTGCTTTTAACAGACCATAACAGCATGCACAGTGTTGCACACCTATGGTGAGTGAAGCTGCTCTGTTGTATCTTTGTACTGGGATGGAAGAGTAAGCCAATATGTGTTGGTGTATTTTTAATGTATTTCACCAAATCATTTATTTTTTTCAAACCTAGCATAGGTGCCTGGACATGGATGTTTTATGTCATTTTGTGTATAATCATTGTTAGATTTCTCTTATTGCCCTTATTGCAACTCCTGTTATTTCCTTTTAATATAACACTGTTCTTGCTAAATTTGCAGCTTTTGTACCTGCAGTAATCTAAATGTTCTTCATTGAACAGGAAGTGATCCAGATGCAGTCTACTCAACAGTGAGAATATATGAAGATGTCAGTGAAGGACAAATAGCCAACAGACCAAGAGGTACGAGAGGTACAGCCAATGTAAAAGTGGACCTATTCTACTTTTCTTATTCCCTGGGATATATATCCTTTTTCACTGTTGGATGTTCATATTAAGTGTGTTTAAAGCTTCAAATAAAGAAGTCAACGTAGGCACCAGGATGGACTGAGGGTCCCAATGGACCAGTGTAATTTAAAGATAAAAATGTTGTGCTGAAATCATATTAGGTCCACTTCAAACAATTTGACATGACCTATTTATTTTAACAAGACATCTTTAAAATTAGTTATTCTGACAGGAGTCAGTTCCACGTCTTAATGTTTGAATTTGTGCTGAATTTAGGAAAACCAACCAAATAAAAAAACATATGACGTTGTAACAAATCTCATGGCTCACCAAAGTCTGGATGTCAAATTATTTTTAAAGCAAAACAGAAAAAAATGCCATAAATCATTTCTATTAAAAAAAGCTGTTTATGCAAAAGAGGGCAGCTGTACAGTTTTCAGTTTCTGATTTTGAATGCATTGCATCTCCAATCTGTTAAGAAGTGCAGCTTCTACCACTCATTGGAGCACAGGTGCTACCCTTGAATTGTAATTTTTAAACTATGAAAATGGAAAATGGCCTGATGGGAAGCTTTTTTTAAATGTTTCTCTCCTGTTTATGTCAGGGGGGCAGATAAGATGCCTGTGTTTCCTTTTGTTTTCATTTGATGTAAGTTAGATCATTATATGTGAGAATGTTTTCATTTGCAGTTTCTGTCATGCTCACCCTGAAGTTTTGTTATGGACTGCAGATTCTTTGGAACATGGGAATCATGTTAAGCTCAGGTTTCTCCAAAGCTGGGAAATATCCAGCAATATGCCCCTTTGGGGTCCATGCTAGGGCTGTGTGGGCCAATGTGGGTGTCACACTTTTGTAGGCTACCTACACTAAGCAAAGAGGGGGGCCAACAATGAGGTCCACTGTGGGCCCGCAATGTACCCACACAGTATGCTGTTAAGATTCAATATTGAGGAAGGGTACAAGAGGTGATCGAAGAATAACCACACCGATCCGGCCGGGTGAAGTCAAACGATGATTTTAATGAACACACGTGTGGGAAGACAACTCTGTACGCAGACAGGAAGTAGTCTTCGACTTAATCAAAGCATGAACAGATATTTTATAGCATCAGGGTTTGTTTACTGACGCCCCTTCATGCGTCACCGGTACATTTTATACATAGATCAGATCAACATCATCATGACTTTTCACCCAGAAAATCATCTTCTATTTTCATGGCTTGGTACTTTCCGTTCTTATCTTAAAATGAATTGTTCCTCTTTCTTGCCGAGACAACAAGGACGGTTCCTCTAAATAAATCTAATTTAAAGTGTGTGTGTGTCACGACCTCACTCAGCCTCGATGTCACCTCTCGCACTTCTGACCTTTTACCAGACCAGAGGCTCACTGAGACTATGTGTATGTCTTCTACTAAATAAATGTTTTAACCAAGGACCTCTACTAAAACCTTAATATAAAATGATCTGATATATAAGTGTTTTGTAAGCATGTATTGCAATTCCTTCTATGGCTCCAAGTCACTTGCACAATAGATTGTCCGAACATCGCGCCGAACAAAGCTTCCGACCCCCAATTAATTGACCGAGCTCCAACTCTTTAATAAGCACAGATATGCATTGTGTATAAAATAGTCATAACTGCTTAAGGCCTTCTTAAAGCTATCTGTTACATTGTTAAAGCCTCGTCTTAGCCTGCGGCTCAAAATAACTATCTGCTTTCACTTCTGCATACAACTTCCTGTCAGCCTGCAACTCAGTCTTTCTGAAAGAGACACTGTTTAACCCCTGAATGCAATATAAACTCCAGATTTTATTATTAATGCAATGGTAATGATGACAATTATTTAACTATAGCAGTAAAATAATTTCCCTTCTCGACACTCCCTCTCATGACCTCTGGAACACCAGAGGTCACAATACATTATGGTTCACCAGGCCTCGAGATCTCCAGGATCCTCGCCCCTCCTGTGGTCGCCGAGATCTTCTGCAAAGGAAACAAAACACCTTTTCTTGCATCTCCCTAACTTATCCTTTTTGGGACTCTTTAATCAAAAGCATGATCCTAATTATGCTCTTAACTTATTGACTTGTATTTATGTATATTCTTCAACGTTACTCATCACTTTAAAATTCTTTAAGCGCTGGTTTCACGTCCAGTTGCTCGCTCTACTTTCCCTTATCTGATCATCAACATCCTGTGCACAAATTGTCGCTGCTACAAGTTCCTTTACTCTAAAAGAAAACAACCACTTTAATCAATTAAGTTTAAGCATATAAGCAATTACTCCTGTATACATTTCATCATAGCTAAATGCTGCCTTGAAACAACTCCTATGTGTTAACTTCATTTTAACCTCACATTTCCTATGTTATAACCCATTTTGGTATAGCCTTTTTATTTCATTTGCTCCCTTTAATGTAACAATACCTTCTAATTCTAATGTATCAGACTTAACCAAAATATATGCTTTCCTTCCTCTTTGGTCCTTTTTTAAGTTCAGTTAAAAGCTAAATGAATTTAAGGCCTTTTGCCTGGAATCAATACTGTCATGTGTGTTTCTTAACTCTGTGTCTGTAAGCGTGTGCAATCCTTCATGAACTCATATTATCCTCACAGTAGATTGGCTAATCATAGCGCTAGCCAAAGGCTCGTGACCCTCCAGAGACAAATTTGAGCCACAACTCCTTTAAAAGCACAAAATGCAATATGTATAAAAATCATTTCTACGTAGAAGCTCCCCCTTTATCCTAAAAATACCTTCCATGTAATATCTGTATGTGTAAGCCTACATTATAACCACTTCTTCTAAAGATCAAAAAATCAAACCTGTTCTACTCCTTCAACCCTCACTAATTTTCCCTCTAAGATTTATTCACAGCTTTGAAAAACCAGCATTGTATCTTCTAAACAGGATTCAGTTCTGTCATGGTCCTGGGCCATGTTGGCCCAGTATTCTTGGTTCCTTGTATTTTCGCTCCTTATTTAGGCCAGGTTTTCTCAGGTGTCCTATTGTGGTGTTCCCTAAGTGTTTTTCCCTTTGTGACTCTTACCCCCTTGTGCCCCTCTGTGTATTTATGAGCTCTCGTCTCTCTTTGTATTTATTCCATGTTTCCCCCAGCCTGTTATGTCTATGTTCTCCCCGTACTCTGGGTGTATTTAAGTTGTGTCTTCTGTTATGGTAGTTGCTGGTTTGTCTGTGTTGTTTCCCCTCGGTCTCCCTGCGTCTCGTTTCTGGTTTGTGTTATTAGCTTACCCAGTTTAGGTTTCCGGTTTCTTGTTTTTCCACCAGTGCTGTTTTGTGCCCACCGTTGTAAATAAATATTCACCTGCACCAGAGCTGCCGCCTTTTGGGTCCTTTTCTACAACTCCACACGGCTTGCCTCGCAAACCGTGACACGTTCACCTTTAATCCTTTAACCTTAACTTAAAAATAACAGTTTCAGTTTTACCATATCCAAATGATCAAAAACCCAAAAGGTCCTAAAATGATCCTAAATTATTAAACAATTAAATTAATAAACCCTAAACCCCCCTTTATCTTGATACATTTCATGTGTCAAGATACTATACAAAACTTAAAAATGCTCAGTTTCCCCACTCATGATCCAATCTATGTCATAAAAATAAACTTAAAACAGAACAGTTATCAGTCATGTGTTACTTCAATTAATGATAACTGAGTTTCATCAAAAATATTTCCCCTTTAGCATTTGGCATTCTCCCAACAATATACTATAATCCCATAATCTAACCCCAGTCAACAAAACAAAACAGAAATTTTCTCTGGTAAAAACAAATTGTTTGTCCACATTAATTCATCCTCACTCACATTCAGTCACACATTCACTCACATGCAGTCACACCATGTATTTGCTGATAGTGGAGCTTCCCGCACGATCAGATACTCCACCCTCAGCAAAATGAGCTCCGTCATTTTTTATTTTCCATAGGAAAATATTTCTTTATGCTTTTGGACTGGATTGACTCGCATAAAATCCTTTTTACAGGGACTTACGACCTGAATAGTCCCCACAGGTAGCTCTCCTCAGCCAATTGTAATCTGGAAAGCCGCCTTATATTTGCTCTTCCCGAGAATTTTCAGCGCCGTTATTCACTGTTGCAGGCCTGCTTAAAACAGAAATGAAAAATAGAGCTGATTGTTAGCTCATAAAAACAAAACAAAATCACCTGACAGGTTTTCTTTAAGTGCACTGTTACAAAATAATGGGCCCCTCCCAGACATGTCCATGTTTCCTAAAACTCCCTCTATTAAAAACAAAAATAACAACAACAACCTAACTGACAGAATCAACCCCTCACCACAACAACCTCAACAACCTTAAACACACAAGTCTTGCCACCACATAATTTCACCTCCTCAATACACCAAAAGTCTCATTAAAACCACACAATTTGCACACAACAATCACCCCCTTATGCTCTGTAACATACTTCAATTCAGCATAAAACATAACCCCCTTTGTCATATGGCTTCTTCTATTCCTCAATTACAAACACAAATGTATTTTATTAAACATTCACACCATTGTATCATTCATACAAAATAGCAAGCTGTTCTTCATTGCATATGTTTGTGTTCTTAGCCAAGTTTAATCTGTATCTATGCATTAATCTCGATGACCTGTAATTAAGGTTAATGCATTTTCTGCTTGTGTATGTGAATTTGCATATGTTGCTTTTGCAGTGTGTCAGACTCCTGCACAATTCTCCACTTAAGCCGTCAGTTTCTTTCCCAAATTTGCTAACCCAAATTTTAAGTTCCCACCTTATTAACAGCTTTCATGCTCCTCAGCCAGAAGCTAGGGCCCACTTGTCAGGTTTATGGAGACATGGCGCTGTAAACAATTCAACCAGAAACTTGCCTTGGCATGTCCAGTCAAGTTAACCTACAGGTCTCTTCCGACCGCTGCACGTGGAAAATTGATCCAGATCTGTTTCGCCCCTATAGAAACACAACTGAGACATTTTCATTATTTTCATATATACTTAAACTACCCGTTTCCCTTTGTCTGGTCAGAAATCCCAACTTATGTTATGTATATACGTGTAAGCAGGTCTTCATTGCTTTTCCTATGTATTTTGTTAATGTTCAGTGAGTGTAAGCTGCTTTCTTCATTGCCTCTATATGTTATAGTCAGGTTTAATTCATGCATCTTTTCTCTGATTTCTTAATTCAAAACTATCTCACTTCTGATTCTTTCCAGAAATAATTTCACATGTAACACTTTGTCTATGTATGTTTTCTATTCTTGTTTACCTCTTTGTTTGTGACGGTGGACATCTCTAAACCATCATGAGTTCAAGCTTCACTTTCAGTCCAATTACACCCTGTATTCTCACAGTCGAAGTCGTCCAGCTTCACCTCTCACTGGTCACTGTCCTCTTCTCTCAGTGTCCTTTTGTTGTCTTGAATTCCAGCAAACACAGTCTGTTTCTTCTCTGTTTCTCTTCAGTATTTTCCTTTTGGATCAAGTCCCAGCCTGGCAAAATACCACATTCAGTGCCTTTAAACAGTCATGTCACACTGTTCTTACCAGCCTGCTGTCCACCGTGCATGGTTCATCACGTGGTTTCTTCTTGTCTGTTGATCCTTTCACTCGTCCCTTTCAAGATTACTCCAAGCAAGACAAATCTGACAATCAGTGTCCAGTGCTTTACCACCGTTCATTATCCCACTGTTCAACTGCCCAGCCTGTAATTTACAGTACATGTTTCCACCTCGTGGTTCCTTTCATGCTGCTGCTGGTGTCGTCAGTGTGGTTTCCGTTGCACTGTCTTTTGCCTGCTAGTAATTCTTCTCAAGTCCACGATGTTCTGTCGGTCTTCATCAGGAGATTAACTGTCCTTTGAGCTTCTTCTCAGGATGGGGACAAGTGCGAGGTCAAGCTGTAAAATTTTAAGCCAAAATCTGGCCTGTTTTCCCCCAATTATGCTATTCTAGTGGTTTTGGCGCCGTACTCAAAATTCCAGGTTGAGAGAAGTCCACCTTCATTTATCTGTAATCTGTGTTGACACACTAAAACATACAATTAATATCCTTTTCATTTCTTTTCTCAAAACCTCCATTCGCTTTATCTGCCTAGAGTTTAACTCATCTGTTTCTCTCTCTGGGTGCTCACTCGTCACCTTATATGGGCATGCAAACTTCCTGTCACCCACACCATTTCCTGTTACACACACACAGCACTGTTTGCAGCAGTATTTGTAAAACCAACTGTGGCTTAAACAGTTCACTGCTTACTCATTTGCATTTTCACTCACACACACACCGTCTAAAAATAGCAGCAGCATTGCCTCAGACTCCTTTCACACAGATCTTTTTATATTACAAAGACGTCTTATATTTACAACTACTGTCAGATCTGTCAGCTTTAGCGCCTAACCAATTTAGACAAATTTAAAATAACCGCCCACCAATTAACCAGTATCAAGACTTTAACTGTTTCTGGCCTCATTTCTAAAATCCCTAACTCAATTTAAAAGCGTCAACCAACCCAAACTTTGCCTGAAGCTCTATTTTTGGCATTTCACAGCCAAGGCTTACCTCGAAGTGTTAAGTTAAAGTTACACGCCCGAAGACCAACTTCTCCTGTCCAAAAAAGTGCAGGTACCGTTCCAAACGGTAAGGAGACTAACTCCTAGTTTAATTCCAGGCTGCCCTGTACCCCACAGTTAAACCACACTGAACTATCCCTCTTCGCCGAGAGGTCAATGTCGCGCGTCCACGACAAGGAGGGAGCGTAACCTCCGGGCTCTGCGCTTCCTAGAACCCCCTCGGTTCCGTTCTAAAATAATTTATAATACTTTGAAACAACAATCAACACCCAAAACAAGTGTATAACTGAAGCAGGTCCAACCTTATAACCAAAAAATAACCAAATTCCCTAACATACTAAAATCATTTCCAGCAGTCCAACTGCTTCCCGCGGTCCAACCGCATTAAATCCTTTCCAGCAGTCCAACTGCTTTAAATCCTCAGTACTGTCATGACATTCTCATCAAAATCAAAACAGACATCCACCAGTAACTTCAGTGAGTAGACTTAAATTTTATCATATCCAATTTGGCACACTTTGGAAATAATTCAACAGGTAGTGCCTTACCTTTTGGATAAGCCGGCTTATGCCCACTCACTTAGACCACTGGAATTCATGTCTGCCCGTCAGACCACCTAAGACCCCGGATTTCTCCGTCTAAACCTCCAACTCTCCCTCCTCAATAACCGGACGAAGCCCCCAAATGTTAAGATTCAATATTGAGGAAGGGTACAAGAGGTGATCGAAGAATAACCACACCGATCCGGCCGGGTGAAGTCAAACGATGATTTTAATGAACACACGTGTGGGAAGACAACTCTGTACGCAGACAGGAAGTAGTCTTCGACTTAATCAAAGCATGAACAGATATTTTATAGCATCAGGGTTTGTTTACTGACGCCCCTTCATGCGTCACCGGTACATTTTATACATAGATCAGATCAACATCATCATGACTTTTCACCCAGAAAATCATCTTCTATTTTCATGGCTTGGTACTTTCCGTTCTTATCTTAAAATGAATTGTTCCTCTTTCTTGCCGAGACAACAAGGACGGTTCCTCTAAATAAATCTAATTTAAAGTGTGTGTGTGTCACGACCTCACTCAGCCTCGATGTCACCTCTCGCACTTCTGACCTTTTACCAGACCAGAGGCTCACTGAGACTATGTGTATGTCTTCTACTAAATAAATGTTTTAACCAAGAACCTCTACTAAAACCTTAATATAAAATGATCTGATATATAAGTGTTTTGTAAGCATGTATTGCAATTCCTTCTATGGCTCCAAGTCACTTGCACAATAGATTGTCCGAACATCGCGCCGAACAAAGCTTCCGACCCCCAATTAATTGACCGAGCTCCAACTCTTTAATAAGCACAGATATGCATTGTGTATAAAATAGTCATAACTGCTTAAGGCCTTCTTAAAGCTATCTGTTACATTGTTAAAGCCTCGTCTTAGCCTGCGGCTCAAAATAACTATCTGCTTTCACTTCTGCATACAACTTCCTGTCAGCCTGCAACTCAGTCTTTCTGAAAGAGACACTGTTTAACCCCTGAATGCAATATAAACTCCAGATTTTATTATTAATGCAATGGTAATGATGACAATTATTTAACTATAGCAGTAAAATAATTTCCCTTCTCGACAATGCCCACACTCTAGGTGTGGGTGTACTGTGTCTAGGTTTTTCTACTTAGACTGATCTTCCTCGAGGACCTGAACCCACATAAGTGGTAGAAAATGGATGGATTTGAGGTTTTGATTAAACTACAAAGATTGTAATTGTGTTTCCTGTTCTTTGGACTGTGTGTTTGTTTTCAGGCTTTAAACTAGTGCCAAACGTCATCTACTCTGGGCTGCAGTAGTCCACCAGTCCAACCACAGCCGCAATCCAGCTGCTGGTCTCTAACCGACCCCGCCAACACCTCAAACCAAAGGACATCAACATGTTCAAAAGGATATTTTATGTCTATACCTGTCTAATTACAATTACAGTGAACCTAACCAAAACCTACATATTACTTAAAGGCACAAACACACACACACACACACACACACACACACACACACACTTATTTAAGACTAATACAAACATGCAGTTAATCACTGTTATTTGTGTTTTTTTCATGTTTGTCAGATCCTGCTCTTCTTCCCACAGTAGAGGTTTAGAGATTATGTTCAGTAAAATATTTTTTCACTAGTTTTTCTCGTGTAGGTTTCACCAAAGGTTCAGATTTAAAAAAATTGGAGTTGTTCCATTTTGGTTTTGGCTAACCGATATACTTGTCTCATTTTGAGTCTTTTTTTTTTTCTCTTGATTTTCATGATTTGTATGATGGAAAAACTCTGGAGAGAAAGAAAAAACCCAACTCCAACAAGTTATTTTGAACTTTAGTAAATAATTAATGACATGAGTTGTGCTAAATTAAATGATGTATTCTCAGAGAAACTTAATTTTATTATTGGGTGATCATCATTTTACAGTTAACCTCATTTTTACAAAACATCATAGTATTTGTATCAATCTTTCTCATGGAAACTTTCTAGTGTCACACTTGATAGTTTAAGATGACAACAAAGAGCTTTCAATTCAATTTAATTTATATAGCACCAACTCACAACAACAGTTGCCTCAAGGCGCTTTATATTGTAAGATAGACCCTACAATAATACAGACAAAAACCCAGCAATCAAATGACCCAATGAACAAACACTTTGGCAACAGTGGGAAGGAAAAACTCCCTTTTAACAGGAAGAAACCTCCAGCAGAACCAGGTTTAAGGAGGGGCGGGGCCATCTGCTGCAACCGGCTGGGATGAGAGAAGGAAGACAGGATAAAGACATGCTGTGGAAGAGAGACAGAGATTAATAACAAGTGTGGTTCAATGCAGAGAGGTCTATTAACATAAGCGTTCAGTCATAAACTGAAAACTCATGAATATGTGTGATTGAGGCTGGGTATTTTCTGACTCCCATCTCCAGAACCAGCACAGAGTCCCTCCAAATGCGACCGTCAAAATAACGAATAGAAGAAAATTCCTTCACTCTTACCTTATACTAATCGTATAAGCACTACAAACTGGGACATCTTCAAACAAGCAGCCACCTGCAATAACTACAGACACTGAGAATAATTAGGGTGGAGGTCCATCCATGATGACTGGGACCTTCGATGTAGCAGTGTGCAGTCCACTAGCTTTAATCACATGCCCCAAATATTCCACAGATGGAACTAAATAAAATACATCATCAGTACTAGTATTACTTTAGTGATTTTTAAAGGTGTTGTGATGAAATTTAGGGGTGCTTGAAGACCCCAAAAGGGTCTACACTACCTTATGATAAAAGCTGAATATTAATCCAATCACCAAAGGCCTTTGGTTGGTCAGTGTGTTCAAATAATTCTACTCCCTGGGTTTGCTGGCTGAAGAAGATTACACAGTGAATTAAAAATATTTGTACTTAACACACTGACAAAGGTGGGCACTAACTATTTTAGGCCTCCTGCTTGTATGGCCCTCTTTCCTTAACAACAGCTTCTTCCTCCCACTTACTTAGTGGGGGAGGGTGGGAGAGACAGGGTCTCATACTAGCCCCAAACACTGAACAGTTACCTGTTATAAAACCTGATTTTTCATGTTGACAGTTGGAAAACAGGGTTTGTTTGTTTTTTGTTTTTATCATTTTAACAAAAGTACAACACTTTAAAACATAATATAAAAAGGTCACATGGAGTTTGATCATCTGTGCTATTTTAAATTAGATCAGCCGTCGTAATGGCAACAAGAAAGTTGATATAACTGCTGTGTCTGAGCTCAGTCAAGATGAAACCAGCATCTCTTCAGCAGCTGCTCTGTAAGTTCAATCTTTCACTTCCAAATGCAGTTAACTGTTTTTATAGCATATCAGCTGAGTTATACAAGGGTGGTGACATATGTTGTGAGACAGAGTACTGTGCAAAAGTCTTGAGCCACAGTTTTAAGCATTAAGCTATTTAACACTGACTTATGAATCACAGATGAACCAGTGTTGTTTGTACATAAAACCAAGAAATCAGGAAAGAACATATTTTAAAGTGTGTATTTTTAATTTGTATCTTGAGGAATGAAGGCTTAAAGTTGATATTATTGTAGGTGTGTGTGTTAGGAGTTTTGATCTCCTCCATACCCGCTTCACACCCTGGAGGACGGGGCTGTGGCCCCCCCACACTCCCTAGCAGATCATTACATGGAGAAACCTTTGGAATGCAAGCATGCTGATCCACACAGGTATGCACACATGGGTATTCACAGACGCGGACGAAAGCTTTCTTGGCTGCTGCCTCAAAGCACACTGTGCGCTGTCTATCTTGCGTGCTGCACAATATCGTTTATTACTTAGTAAATACTGATATCTATGACTAGCTAGTTTATTGTGATGGTGCTTTGTTTTCTCTATTATTATGTTGCTCTTTTGTTGTTTGCTGTCTCCTCTGTTTGTTTTTGTTTGTTTGTTTGTTTGTTTTTTTCTCCATACAGGTGACCCAGGAGTTTTTATTTTTTATTTTTTCTCTCTCTTCCCCCCCCTTCTCACCGTCTCTTCTCCCCTTTGGTTTTCTTTCTTTCTCTCCCCCTCTCTCTCTCATTCACTCCCCCTGTCCTATTTATTAAAAAAAAAAAAAAAAAAAAGATATTATTGTAGGTGTGGCCTGTTTGATTGACAGGCGGATGTTGACACAGGGGCTGTACCTTCTGTCTGCTGCCGTTCACCTCAGCTATCCCAGAAGTGGGAAACTGAACCTATTTTATTTGTCTGTTACTGACAATGATTAGCAGCTGTCTGTGTCTCTGTGACACATTCATGATATTTATGGATTTAGTTTTAAAAACAAAAACAAAAACAGACAAACGAACAGCTAGAAAAAGCCCACAGCAGAAGCTAAAAGTCCCCTAAAGGGGAGACATGGTAGCAGAAGGAGCTTTGCTGTAATGTGAACCAGCTGAAAACTCAGATTGACTGATATCATTTCTCTTTAGGTCTGAACTTACTGCTGTGCTGCACAACAAACCAAGGTCAGTGAACTCATCGTGATCATCCAAAACATCTCAAAGAGTCTTAAATAGAGATTTTCTGCATCTTATTTTTAATGCTGTCTGCCACGTATAAAGTTTCAATAAAGCTTGTCTCTAAAAACTGAGGCATTAAATCCAAAACCACCTTTTTTTTGTTGTTTTTAATGACATTAATTATAACTGTGCATCTGAGAGCACTGAACCTGGACCAGCCTGGATCTGACTGCATACTTGGCTGTCTTTACTATCAGTATCACATTTTAAATGTAAAGTGATTTAGGAATACTGAAGACACGTGATGTTTACTGCATTATATGTTTATAGTGCAATATACACAGCCACCCAATATATGTTTTATTTTGGGTGGCTGTGTTACTGTTGTTGAAACAGTAAAAGATTATGAAACTCAGTTGGTCGTTCTCTTTTGAAAATTGATTCACATCATATCCTCTTCCTGGCAGCTCGTCTGACTGTGAGTCCCAGCAGCTCTCAGTTCTTTAAAGGAGACTTTGTGTCTCTGAGCTGTGAGGAGGATGACAGCTCTGCTGGATGGACTGTGAGGAGAAACACAAAGACACGACAGAGGACTCAGTGTGGAGATGGGTGGGGAAAACCGGCTGGTTCTTCCTGTAACATCAGCTACATCGACCCATTGGACAGTGGAGTTTACTGGTGTGAGTCCAGAGAGGGTCCCATCAGTAACATGGTTAACCTGACAGTCACTGGTAAGCTGAGTGTGTGGAGTTAGTGTTGATGAAGCTGTGTGTAAATGGATGAAATGCTGTAGTTTGTCTCTGTGTTGAGGTGGATCAGTGATCCTGCAGAGTCCTGTCCTCCCTGTGATGGAGGGAGATGACGTCACTCTGCTCTGTAAAACAAAGACCACTCCCTCCAACCTCCCAGCTGCTTTCTATAAAGATGGCTCCCTCATCAGGAAGCAGCCTACAGGTCACATGACCATCCAGCATGTTTCCAGGTCTGATGAAGGCCTCTACAAGTGTGACATCAGCGGTCATGGAGAGTCTCCATCCAGCTGGATCACTGTCACAGGTGAGGAGCTTCACTCTGATTTCACCTCTTATTTCATCCACATATTCACCTGAACAGGTGGGATTCTCTCTACAGAAAAACCTACAACCACACCTCCACCCACCTCTACACCACTTCCCACTCCATCAACTCCGCGTCCTGACTTATTTTCACCTGAGCTTGTAGTTATCCACCTGGTGGTGTTCTGTCCATACTTCATCTCCACTCTCCTCATGGTGTCTTTATATCGATGCAGAGCCAAAGGTAACACTCTGAATCATTCTATGATCAATCAATATGCTGATGATTGATCAGACTGATCATCTCTTTATCTGAACTTTTCCTGTGTTATCAGCTGATATAATTTTCTAACAATTATAGGAAACTACATGCATGTCTCTGTGGTAAAGACCTCACCCAACCAGGCTGATCAGGGATTGGATAATGACAATGAAGATGTCACTATAGAGCATCACTTCTGAAGCAGAGCTCATGTTCAGCCTCATATTGGTGGAAGGTTATTCCTGCCCTGTGGAGGATTTATATCATGTGCTGCCTATGTATCATTGTAGCTCTGTACAATAAGTAATGTACAAGGCAGTTAGTTTATGTTGTGGAGTTTTCTGTTAATAAAGTCTGCAACGCAATCAGCTGTGGCCAGGCTTTTTAATTACTGCATGCAGGAGAGCAAACAGACAGCAAATATCTTAGTTGTACAGTCATGCGGGCTCTGCCTCTGAGACGTGTGTCTTTTATAACATCACACACACAGAACTCGTGCATCATAAACATTTAACTGTAGATTTATTTGTTTCTCATTTTAGGAAGACAGTCTCTATTTGCTGTCTCGGTGTCTTGCTCATGTCTGAATTATGCTGTAGACTGAGCTTCTGAGATTTTACAGTTTTTCCCAATTGTTTACACATATTTCCTGAAAGCATGCCTCATATTGTCAGAACTCTACACACACATAAAAAAAAACACACATAACGGGCGAAACCCTTCAATTCTCCTGCAAAATGAAACTCTACATTCAAAAAAATGTTACTTATAAGAACCAGTTAAACACTAATGTGCTTGTAAAACACTATGACCACTTTGTCATCACAATGACTTACTTTAAGCCTTTTTTGTTCACTGTTACACTTACTAAAGACAGTACATTGGCCTACATAAGTGCACTGTAAAAGATTTCAGAATGTTTGTATACAAACACAAATACATGGTACCAAATATATTTACTGTATTTTATGTACCGTGTTCATCCCAACCAACACAAAGTTGCACATACTGTGGTCTACATATACAAACAACAGAAGAATTTACTGAATACATTTACAGTCAAAACAAAACAAAACAAAAAACAATGACATAAATAAATAATAAATACGTCTGTGTTTGGATGATGTCCCAAAATATGTTGTTGTTGTTTTAACCACCACCAGAGTCTAGACCCCAGGGCTCCTGACCTAAGTCCTGTCACCGCTGGATCCCTTTCAGCCAAATTTTGCCACTTTCTCTAAATACATTAGTGTCTCTATCTCAATAAATATTGTTTAATTCTTCCAAGTTATCACATTATTGAACCATCCCTGATGGATGATACATGTATATCATTCTTTTATGACGAATGACTTAACACTAAAATTACTGACTTTTTTCTGCTGAAGACTAAAAAACCCCAATGAAGACTGAGGCTTGGATGGAACTCTGGCTGAGATGTCAGTGAGGTGGAGATGGAGAGGAGATCGGTTGCACAAATCAGAGTCTGAAAGTGAGAATGATGGAGGGCACAGATTTAAACTGCCAAAATTTGAGGCTGATTGGTCCAAAGAAAGCAGGCGAGAAGATGATTGGACTAGAGTAATGATGACAGTATTGAGATTGACGGCTACTGCATGGTAGTGATGTAGAAAATGCAAAGGCAGCCTAACACTCAGGAAAACAGGCAGATGAGTGATTACAGATCTTCGTTATTGAACTAATACACAAGTTTCATAACAATCACAGTGAAAATGCAAATTTATATACATCTTTGTAACATGAGTAGTTTTTTCCTCCTCTCACTGTTTCTGCACATCTCACAATGCAAACATGTCCTAATAAAATTCATTAAAAACATAACATGCATTTTTTAACCAAGAAAGGAAACTATTTCTTGGTTAAAAATGTTACAACTTTAAATCATCCTATTTGTGCTTTAAGGGGGGAAGAATATAAATTCTCAACAATTCTCTAAACCACCACAAGATGACGCTCCAACACAAGGAATGCAATCATCCCTGCTCAGGCAAGTCAGCAATCACATCTACTACACATCTAATTAACCTCTGCTCACCAGAAACATGGTTCTACAACTACTCCACTTTACACAGCCACACAATGTAATGTTCAAAACCACATCAGACATTTAAGGAAACAAACAAAGTCCAAACACAATTAACAAATAGCAATGATCTAATTTTTGTGTTAATTACTAATCTGCATTTAGCTAAAGTGTCAAAATAGAGATTCACTTAGTTCACAACAGTGCTCTGCTTTGGAGTCTGTTAGGATGAAGTCCCATGACTGAGCAAGGGCTACTGGGTAATAAAGTCCCACTGATATAATCTGGACATTTTATGCAACTAAACTGACATATATAAAGGTGTGTCTTTGTTAATTGTATCAAAAACTTGCATATTGTAGTTTTGATTGTTTTTGCTTTTGGCAGAGTTAAAAATAAAAAATCCTAGCTTGATCACCAATGAAACCTCTCAGAAGAAAAATTTACATCAGTACACAACTATTTTAATTTGTTTTAATTTCCGGCTCTTTTTAGAGAACCAACTCTTTCGGCTCCCAACCGGCTCTTCAGGTTGTTTTGTTGCTTTAATTAATTAATTATCAACAACAATATAAAATTATACACAAAAGGAATTACTAATGTAAAAAAGTGGTTTTCCTAATGTATGTTTATATATAAATATTTATGGAGACAAAAACACGTACAAACTCCAAAACACATTTCTAGCATTAACTGAACTTCCAAAACAGAGCTACCTAGATCACTTAAATTACACAATCGAATTCATATGTCTATTGTTTTTGTATTAATACACAAACACTCATACACACATATATATATATATATATATATATATATATATATATATATATACATACATACATATACATATATACATATATATTCAAATAATTTTTTAAAAAAAACTTCATTTACCTGTTACTACCACACACCCAGTCCGATTGTTGGTACTTCCTGGCTTGTGTAGCCACTAGGTAACAAAAGCTCAACACTGTGCCTAGCATTCTGGAGCACTTCTGTTGTCTTTTGTACGTGTTTTGAGTTGTTATGTGCTTCAGAGTTCGTACGTGTTCGTACGGCCCCTAGCATCCTGGAGCACTTCCATTGTGTTTTGGAGTTTGTACGTGCTTTGTCTCTAGGGGCCACTGTAAATATACTTTTATTTATTCAGTTATTATTATTATTATTTTTTATTAATTACAGTATCTGTCCTGTTACTCTGAATTTTGAGTTTGAAAACGTGCAACAGCAGCAAGAGCAGAGCTCATTTGGAAAACCTCCGAGATATTTCAGATATTTCAACAGGAGGCTATGAATCCTGATTCTGCATCGTTTTGTAGATCAAAAAAGAAGCAACAGCAGCAACAAGAATCACAAGAGGAACTATCAGACCAGCTATTAGTCCAACAGATCCACTCTTTTCTCCTCCATCCTCCTTCCCTCCATCTCCACTCTGTCCTCCTGGCTGACCTGCAGGTGAGAAACAGGTGTGAGGTGTCAGCTGTCAGGTAGGTGATGAGTGAAGAACAGAACAGAATCCATTTCCTCTTCAAACTGCTGTCAGACATTATCTACTGCACTCTGATCACATCACTCAGACCAGCTGCTTTCTACAAAGTCTCATCAACAACATCTTTAGAAACAAACATCAACAACCAGGAAGCAGCTTCACCTCTGATCACACACACACTCAACTCTACTCACTCACCTGGAGGATCAACAACACTCAACTTTACCTCTAGCCTCTAACTCTCTACAGCATGTTATTTATGACTACTTCAGCTTGATTGACAGATATAACATATAAATCTACATTCAAGTGTTTAAAAGGCACTAATATTATGCCTTTGGGTCAATAATTTTGGTCCTCTCAAGTATAAAATCATTAGAGCAACATTTGCTGTAATGCAGTTCGTGAGGAAAGACAATGCGTGACCATCTAATGTTAGCAAGATGAACCAGTGGCACATGATAGAACACAATACAGCACCCAGAGCGAGATGCAAACAGTCAAAGTTTCGGTGATTTAAGTTTTTTGGTTTCTTAATATTTCTTAATATTTATTCTTATTCTTATTATTCTATAATCTTTATTCTTAATATTTATTCTTAATATTTCTACAAATTTGGATATTTCTTTCCAAACGATACAATTAGGATAAAAAAAAAAAAAAAAAAAAACACTTCTTCTTGCTTGAAATTCCAGGAAAAGTTTCCAGCTGATTTATTTTTTTCTTTATGTATAAAATGTACAATATAACAGGGCAATACTTTCATCACCAGGCTACTGCAAAGTAACATTTACTACAACAAATCCTGGTGAAAGTAGAGATTTTAAATCTTACTGAAATATCTTTTTCAACATACATTATGTATAGGATATCCCTATTATATGTTTCAACTGTCTAAACTTCAAGCAATTCCAATATTAATTCCAAATATTCTTAATTAAGGTCTTTCCATATTTCCCAACTATATTATCTAATTTTTAAAATCATGATTTCAGTAAAAACATTTGAAACTGTATCATGTAAAACTTTAAAAAATAATACCCATAACCATTGAGATTCATGTCTAAACTTGATTGTGTTTTGTGTTGATGTTAATGAGACTCAATTTACAGTCAGGTCCTGTTATCAAACATGAACCTTCATATTGGTTTCATCCCTCCCAGTGTGTGTACTGACTTACACTCTTTTTGTCTAACATTATATTAACACAGAAAATAAAAATAAAATCTATTCTACTGCTAAACACAGACTTTTGCTAAATGTAACATTTACTTTCATCAGGTACAGCAGCTCCTCCACAGGTGAGCTGAGGTTTGTCTCGAGCGTCACCGCCACATGAAAGTGACTTCAAAGTTACAATGAAATTAAATGAAAGTGGAAAGAGAACAAAGTTTTTCAAATGATCTAATATGTAACTTTGAATCCATTTCCCTCTCTTGTCACCTTTACCTGTGCACCAACATTTCCTCTACACTGACTCTAAAACTCTTTTTGCTCTGATGATGAAACAGAGACTCATACACAGTGATCCAGTACAGTAACTTCTAAAACTTCAACAGTCTTTCTATGTGACCCTCTCTGTCCCTCTGCTAGTTCACAGATTTACTCATACAGGTACATTTTTGTACATTTAAATTTAAATGTAAATAAATGTAAATGATTTATAATTATTTGAGAAAATAAAATAATAATAACTTAATTTAAATACTTTAAACACATACTTGTGCAACTGGAAGGATTTATTTCAATTTGTGATTCTATGAACTGTTGATTCATGCAACAAGTTTCGAATTCATTTTAATTTAATCGGTTTAGCAAACACAGTGTACAGACTATTATACAATACAGTATAATAAAATATAATACCTGTGTTATGGAGTCACATCCATAACCAAGAAGAAGCTGAAATTAAACTCACCTGAGTTTTCAACCTTCAAAGTGACTCTGTTTAGAGACTGTGGTTTCTGTCCATCATATCCAGCTTCACATTCATATGTTCCAGCGTCTTTCGTGGTGACATGTTTGAGAATCACAGAAAAGTCTCCAGTCTCCTTCCATTTTGGATCTTTCATCTCCACTCTACCTTTAAATAGTTCATGCTGGTACTTATCTTGAAACCGACCATCTCTGAAGAGGATGACAATATCCTCTGACTGCAGGTCAGACTTTTCCCACCTCATCATTATTGAAGTAGCATCTGTGGGACCAGAACACTCCAGAGTGACATCTGCTCCTCCTTTGACTGTTAACTCTTTTTGGTCTGAAACATTTTTATAAAGTGAATAGAAAATAGACAAACAGGAAGTAAAGACTCATTAGTAGAACTACAGTTAATAGAAAACAATACATTATCTAATAATTACTTTCCATCCATCTGTCCTCTTTCATTTATCCAATTCTGGGTCACAGGCTGGGGGTGGTTATACCAGCCTTAAGGTGACAGAGGCAACCTGGACAGGTTGCCAGTCTGTCACAGAGCTAACACAGAGAGACAGACAATAATTTACACCTACGGGCAATTCAGAATCATCAACTAACCTAACCCCACTAACTGCATGTCTTTGGACTGTGGCAGGAAGCTGGAGAGAGCCCACGGAAACACAAGAACTTACAAACATGGAAAAACCCCGGCCTGAACTTGCTGTGAGGCAACAGTGCTAATCACTGCACCACCCTGCTGCTCTAATATTTAACTTAATTCTTGAAAATGTCATCTTTAATCAAAAAATTAAATAGCTGGTTCACTTTAAGCACCTTGAGGTTACTGTTGTTGTGACTTGATGCTATATAAATCAAACTGAATTAAACTGAACTTTACAATGATTGTATCAAACAAAAGATGATGATAAGAGAAAAAAAACTGTGTGTGAGGTAATATGTGAATAAAAATCTTTTACTGCTGGTTTATTCACATCCTGTTTGTTAAATTGTGAACTCAATTCTGCTTTAAAGACCTGAAACCTGAGTTTAAAGAACTTTTTGTCTTTACTTCTCGGCAGATTGAACTGACAAATATTTTCATTTACTCTATGAAAAGAAAAGTTATACAAATTTGTTTGTGCTTTACAGTCATGTCCAGGATTTTTAATATGGAGATTTGTTGACTGTAATGTCTATAAGTACAGACAAGGACATGATCCTCAGCCTTACAACAATGTAATTATTATTCTTGTATAAAACTATCATAAATGCACACATTTGTCTCATGTTTAGATGTATTAGAATATACATCAACATAGTCTAGAGTAAAATTGTGCATTTAATAAGGAAGTCCTACAAAGTGTTACAGAGGACAACTGGAACCCTGACAGTAGTGCTGTCTACAATAAAATCTGTTATACAGCTAAACACAGAGGTTTGTTAAATGTGACGTTTACTTCTATCAGGAACAGAAGTTCCTCACCTGCTCTGTGCACGCCCCTCACACAGGTAAGCTCAGGTTTCACCGCCTTTACATGAATGTGACGTCAGAGTTAAAATGAAACTAAACCGAAGAGGAAACGAGGCTCTTGAATTAATCGAATATTTAGCTTAGAATATATTTCTCTTTCAGACGATCACATCATTAGTAAAAGTCTCAATATCGATAAGACCCGATTTACAGTGAGGTCGAATCAAACATTACCCTTCATCTTTGTGTCGCGCACAGCGACTCCACCATTATGCACAAGAAATATCCTCCCCCCCTAAGTGTGTTTACTGACTTAGGCTCTTTTAGTTTCACACCGTGTTTTACCAGGAAGAAGGAAAATATCTTTACTATTAATGCAATCAAATCTGTTATTGTTTAGAAGTTTGTTCAAGTTTACTGTTATCGGGCACAGCAGCTGCTCATCTGCTGCTCACACAGGTGAGCCGAAGTTTGTATAGCGTCACCGCCATTACATGAAAGTAACGTCAAAGTTTAAACTGAAAGGGGCCGAGAGTTTTTGAAGTGTAGTCTAATATTTAAATCCATTTCCACTCTCCTGTCACCATTACCCGTGTGCCTACATTTCCTCCACACTGACTCTGAAAGTAACGACCGTAAAATGAACCAGAGCAGAAACTTTTTTGCTCTCACGAGGAAACAAAGACTCTTACACAGTGATCCAGTACAGTAACTTCTAAAACTCCAGCAATCTCTCCCTGTTACCTGTCCTTCGGTAACAGATTTATTCACACAGGTACACACGGTTTACCTGTACAGTCCAGAAGTCCCAGCAAACAGAGGAAGAGAAACAGCGATGTCAGTGATTTTAACTCCATTTCTCGCGGTTCTGCACCACGGTCAAGTGAGCCGTCATTTGTGAGCCGTCATTTGTGAGCCGCCATTTGTGAGCCACAGCCAGGCGCCTCTTTTCCGTCGCATTAATTTTCTTGCGCTTCTACACCGGCATTTACGGCAGCGCCTTTTCTCCTTATTTCCCGATCGAAAGCATAGACCCGCGTACAAGTACACGCGCGCACGCCCTCAGACACGCGCATACATTGCTTGGACAGTCTGGTTGCATATTTAGAAATTCATTAAAAATCATTCTTAATAGTTGATGTCCAACTTTCAGCACATTCGTCCTCTGGGACAACTACTGCACCTCTGGGCCAAGTTTCATCCATATTTACTGTAATATTCTTCTGTCATTTTTTACAGTGTGGTATGTTGGAGCAGCAGTTTATCGACAGCTGAGAGGAAGAGGTTGGATAAAGGAAGGCCAGCTCTGTTCTGGGATGCACCCTGGACCCAGTGCAGGTGGTGGGAGACAGAAGGACTCTGGCCAAAATAACATCTCTGATGGACAGAGTCTCCAACCCCATGCATGTAAATGTTGCTGAACTGCAGAGCTCCTTCAGTGACAGACTGCTGCATCGCTGCGTTTCCGCAGGTCCTTCCTCCTGCAGCTGTCAGACTGTACAATCAAAACTGCTCCCAACAAACATAGATGTTTACATCTGTGCTGTAACTGCAATAATTTAATCAACCGATTCATACTACAACCTGGTTTGCCTCTTATCTGTAGTTATTTTTATTTAATTTAATAACTGTACAGTACTCTGTTTATAGTAACCATTGTCCATATGTAAATATGTAAGAAAAAATGTGTATGTTTCTGTTCTGTGTCCTGTGTACTGTTTGTGTGTCTTTCTGGCTGCTGTTACAACCAAATTTCCCCTTGTGGGGAATATTCTATTCTATTCTATTCTATTCTAAATTAAAGCAAACTTGTATTCAGTGCAATACAGTCAATACACTACAATACATCCTTAATAGTTGATGTCCAACTTTCAACACATTCTTCCTCTGGGACACCTACTGTACCTCTGGGCCAAATTTCATCCAGATTTATGGTAATATTACTCAAAAATTAAAGGACATGTATATTGAATTCAATACACTTACTTAGAGCTGGGCGATAGAACGATAACGATATGTATCGCGATATAACTTTTTCTCGATAAAAAAATTTAACTATTGCGATAGACCTCGCCACTCTTGTCCTCTTAAAAAAAAAAGAACAGCCAATCCAAATTAAGTAGCGCAGAGCCGAACCAATCACAGCCGCAGCGTCACGTCACGTGACTTGTTACGTACAGCACAAGTGCCAAGCCGCACATGTGTATTTGTTTGGGAAGCAGCCAGCCACCGTGCCGCCCGGGTAATTAAGGAAAAGAGTGAGCCGACTAGAGAAATCAACCGAACGTGACCGAAGGTTACCGAAGAGAAAACAGATGATGGTTCCAATGCCGGAGAGATTGTCGAACAGAAGAGCCATAGAAGTTCCGTAGTGTGAAGGTATTTCGGCTATTTCAAGTCTGACAAAAAACAGAGTAGCGTGCACTGTAAATTGTGCCGAAAGCAAGTCTGGAAATACAAAAAACTGGTGCATGCTCAGGCTACGTCCACACGTACCCGGGTATTTTTGAAAAGGCAGATTTTTCTATGCGTTTGCACCTTTCGTCCAAACGTAAACGGCGTTTTTGGTCACTGAAAACGAAGATTTTTAAAAACTCCGGCCAGGGTGGATATTTTTGAAAACTCAGTTTTTGCATTTACGTGTGGACTAGAAAAACCGAGAAAACGCAGCGTCAAAGGTGTGCGCATTTTTTATTGTTTCGGTGGAATGAATTTCTACAATACTGTTAATTCTACTCTCTGCAGTGTTTAAATGCTTACATATACACACAGTTACTGTCCCTCCACACATACGACTCGGTTCTGCTTCTATGCCCCAGCTTTGTTTACTTTTTCCCACCGAGGCTTCTAGACTTCTGATTGGCCAACATTTCTGCACGGTTAGGAATCTAGCTCCACCTGCTGCTTTGGCATGTTCGTAGCAGCGTTTTCCTTCATTTCTCCCTTTATGTGTGGATGGGATTATTTTTTAAAACAAAAATGGAAAATCTCCGTTTTCAAAAATACCCGTGTACATGTGGACGTAGCCTCAGTCTCTGACTGGAAGCGCTAATTCGTCATTCGGCTTTTGTCAGACTAAAGTAACTGTTAAAACTGTTTGAAAAGCTAAGCTATACAACAAGGAGAGATTGAGAATTTCCTTTTAGTTCTCATTTTATTTGATATTGACAAAAGTTAGTCAGTTTTGTCTGTTCTTCTGTAAAACAAACTAAGATTTATTTTTAGAATTAATATTTTGTTTCTAAGTGGAATTGACTATTTAGTAGTCTGTTTCGTTTGTTCTATTTTGAAACTTAAACGCTTTAGCGGCTGCCTTTTGTGTAGTTTGCAATATTTGCCTTTATTTATCTGAAAAAGTCTCATGTTCCTTAAGTACATCTATCCTGTTGAACTTATTATGGGAAATAAATATTTAAATAAAAACAAGCTGCTGATTATTTCACATTTTACTTGTGAGCAACGGCACATTTAAATCTTACAAATATAGTTATTTGGCTTATATCGTGATAGATATCGTTATCGCCTGAAATGAAAAAAACAAATCGTGATATGAAAAAATCTTATATCGCCTAGCTCTACACTTACTTAAATATTGCATCATATTCAAAAATTCATAAGAGGAGGAGGGGGAGATACAGGAGAGGTGGAGGAAGATCTCAGCCTGGGTGTTTATTGTCTTATGTAGTCTGGAAGATGAGTGGATGGTGGGGTGGGTGCAGTTTTCTCTGTGGTGGGGTTGGGTGGACTGTCCCGGGCTCTGTGGGGCCGGGAGGCGCTGCTGCACTGGGCCCCGGTCTGGATGGGCCTGGGCCCCCTTTCCCTGGCGGGTCGCGGAGTATGGGGGTGCCTACTGGGGTCAGCGGGGGAGCTGGCCCCAGGGAGGGGTCACTTGCCCCTCCCTTCCTTCCCTCCCCATCTCCAGCTGCCTCCCTCTTCCCGCTCCACCACAACCACCCACACATGCAGGGCCTTGGAGTAGGGGTATGTCACCAGGGTGCAGAGGAGGCTACCCTCCCCCTCTGTCCCCTTCTGGCTGCCTCTGCCTCAATTTTATCCCACAACTTAGACATTCACATTACTCACACTCTCATTACACATACATATAGGATCTTGGGGGTGGGCACGATACACGGAATCCAAATTACCATCAGGGTGTACACCTCACCCCTCGCGTGTTTGCCCACCTCTTAATTTTAAATACACGTAGACATTGAGGGCTAACAGGAGGGACTATGCGCTTACCTGCTGCTCTCTGGCAGGTAGCTCCATGCCCTCCTGGGTTTTAAATGCACCTTAGAACACACATGCATCAACACTACAATGAGCGGGTGGAGGGAGGTTTGGAGTCTTCTCTCACCCCTGTTCTCTGCGACCTGCTGGAGCGGGGGGGCTAGGAGGAGGAGTTGGCCGTCTGACTGCGGTCTGGAGTGTGGGGCCTTCCTGCTGCTGCGGAGTCGGGGCGGTCTGCCTCTCCCCACCGCAGGGAAAAGGGTAACACCACCTGGGTCTGGGTGCGGTTCCCCCCTCCAGGGGCAAGGGTACCTAGACCCGGTTTGTAGAGTACGCTTGGGGAGTGTGATCGTGTGTACAGCGTCTCTTTATGTCTGTCTCCACGTTGGTTGAGTGTGGAGTAAGTGCATATGAGAGCATGAGGGTGGGAATGGATGTTTGTGTCTGTGTGTGCCTGTATGTCTGTGTCTATATGTCAGGTTGGGTGTCAGGCGCCACCTCTCTGGGGACATCTCAGGCCCTCCAAGGTTTGGAGGCCTATCTCCCCCTACCACCACTTCCCCTGCCAGTGGCGGACTCCCTCAGACATCGGTTCTTTGTGTCCGGGGATGGGCGTCCAGGTACACACCGGCTCACTCCTTGGCGGCCGCTTATCGGGGCCTGGAGCCTGGGGCTCGCTCGGGCCACTTCGGAGGTGGGGTGCCCCCGGCCTCTTGGCCTGGGGCTCGGTCACTCAGGCACGGCTGGCTGCCGGCGGAGCTCACAGGCGCGTCACTGCAACTCCCCCTGGCTTCTGCTCCGCGGCTGCTGAGTGAGCCCTCATCTGGGACTCTCCTCAGCTCTTTCTGGGACAGTGGCGCGGCTGCCCCTCTGTTGGTCTTCCTTGGTCTCTTGTGTTCTGGGGGCCTCTGGATGTCTGGAGTTTTGATCTCCTCCATACCTGCTTCATGCCCTGGAGGACGGGGCTGTGGCCCCCCCACACCCTCTAGCAGATTATTACATGAAGGAACCTTTTAAAAAACAAAAAAAACAAGCGCGTCCATGCTCACAGGTGTACACACGGGTGATCACACCCACAAACTACACCCTTTTTGGCTCCTACCTCAAAGCACACTGTGTTCTGTTGATCTTATGTGCTGCACAATAATGTTTAATATTTAGTATTTACTGTCATATTCCCATATATCATTGTGATGTTGTTTATTCTATTACTCTTGTTCTCTTCTGCTTGTTTTCTTTTTTCTTTCTCGGCAGGTGATCCAGGTGATCGATATATGCATTTTTTTCTGCTCATTCTGTTGGTTTTTGTCTTTTGCCCTTCTCCCCCGTCCCTCTTCTCAGCTGTTTCTCTTTCCCTCTTTCTTTCTCCCCTTCTTTCCCCCAGTCAAGTCTGTCCCGTATTCAGTAAGTGAAAATAAAATAAACAATAAAAGGTGAATCAAATGGACCATTACGACAAGGCTGGGATGGTCAATTTGGTAAAGTAAATCCGTTGGGCATCTTTCTTTGCCTTTAGACAATAATTCTGATGGCAAAAGAGCCAAACGGGACAGGCAAAAAATAAAAAATAAAAAATTCATAAGAAAAATCATCTTAACAGTTGATGTTCAACTTTCAACACCATCTTACTCTGGGCGACCTACTGTACCTCTGGGCCAACTTACATCTCAATTCGCTATAATATTTATCAAAAATTGAAGTAACAATTATATGTCAAGGCTGGCTGTGTGCCTTTCAAAGTGGCACTAAATAACAGAAATCAAGCACATCAGGGAATAATCCAAAAGGTGGTTTTATTAAATGAAAACAACATACAAAATATCTCTAACCCATACTGGATAACCTACAAAAAAACAGTGGAAACAAATGGTAAATGGTCTGTATTTATATAGTGCTTTACTAGTCCCTAAGGACCCCAAAGCGCTTTACATATCCAGTCATCCACCCATTCACACACTGGTGATGGCAAGCTACATTGTAGCCACAGCCACCCTGGGGCGCACTGACAGAGGCGAGGCTGCCGGACACTGGCGCCACCGGGCCCTCTGACCACCACCAGTAGGCAACGGGTGAAGTGTCTTGCCCAAGGACACAACGACCAAGACTGTCCAAGTTGGGGCTCGAACCGGCAACCTTCCAATTACAAGGCGAACTCCCAACTCTTGAGCCACGATCGCCCCAAAGGGACACTTAGAAGCACAAGAAAACAATATTAAACTGAAAGGGCAAGAGACACAGCCCAAACATAATCCACAACTAAAACTCCAAAAGAACAAGTCATCCCACATAGCAGACGGATCTGGCCCAATCTAGTGTCAACCCGGCACTGCTGGCTAGTGATGGGATTTCCAGCTCTTTTTAGAGAACCGGCTCTTTCGGTTTGGCTCACTGAAAAGAGCCGGCTCTGAACCGGCTCTTCAGGTTGTTTTGTTGCTTTAATTAATTTATTATTAACAATAATATAAAATTATGCACAAAAGGAATTACTAATGTACAAAAAAGTGGTTTTATTTATATATGGTTATATATAAATAAATGCGGTGGCCCCTAGAGACAAAACACGTACAAACTCCAAAACACATTTCTAGCATGAACTGAACTTCCAAAACAGAGCTACCTAGATCACTTAAATTACACAATTGAAAGCATATGTGTATTGTTTGTGTATTTATACACAAGCATTCATATATATTCAAATAATTAAAAAAAAAAAGTTCATTTACCTGTTACCAGTGTTGGGTAAGATACTTTAAAATAGTAACTTAGTTACATTACAAGTTACTTCTCTCAAAAGTAACTCAGTTACTTCAAGTTACTCGTTACTTTCAAAGTTACTTGGGAAAGTAACTTTGGTTTTACTCAGAATTCTCTTGTTAATGTGTTGCTTCCATAACTTTGCCAGTCTTCTAGCTTGCTTACTTGCCACAAGTGCACTGTGCCACCTAGCAATAGAAAGGAAAAGGTAATGTGCATATTTCCACGAGAGAAATCCCACGCCTGGACCGTCCTTGATTGCTGCCATGATTCTAGCCTACGTCACAGCGTCATGTGCGCCTTTTACATCCAACACAAAAACTGCAGTCGTGGTGCTTTCGATTGTACTCAGAACTCGGAAATTCTGCCTTCTGAATAGGAAGATGTAGGTAACACCAGACTGCAGATGAGCTGCATACAGAGCTGGACTGGGACAGAAAATTGTCCCGGGTATTTTGACTAGAGACCGGCCCACCATTATAGGAAAAATCATAAAGCCTTTGAATGAAAATAAACACTGTTGTGACAGTGATGTACACTGTTTTGATGGTATATATGTATCAATCTATCAATCGTTTGTTGTAAGATTCAGATAATTATTTTTTTAAAAGCGAGACATTTTAAATGAGAATAAGAAAGAAAAGTATTTCTTTGTGCCCTCCTTTCCCTGTTAATGCCCTACATGGCCCCCCTGGCAACACTTTGCTAGATCCGCACCTGCACAGTTACCAGCTGTCAGCTACCTAAAAAAGGATCCTGGAGTTATTTGTCTCTCAGAAACAGTTTATAACTTCCCTTCAACTCATTCATGTCACCTAAAAGGTAAACCTGTTTCTCCATCACCTGTTCAGCTCTGATGATTCAGTAAGGACATCTCCTGGTTTCATCCTCATGTTTCCCTCTCACCAGATAACCAAACCATATCATGACCAGCAGCTTTACAGCTGTGGCTCCAGCAAACATCAGCTGATACTAGAAATTAATATTAAATAAATTCTAACAACAGCTGATCAAGCTTAAACGTGCTGCTGTTGTTTAGCGCGATATCTGCCGGTTTCCTCTTTCTGGCTCAAAGTGGGCGATAAATAAACAAGAGAGCCGATCAGCTGATCATTGATCAGTTTCATGATTGAAGTCAGAGGTGTGGACTCGAGTCACATGACTTGGACTCGAGTCAGACTCGAGTCATTAATTTTATGACTTTAGACTTGACTTGAAAAAATGTTCTAAGACTTGTGACTTGACTTGGACTTTTACACCAATGACCTGGGACTTGAATTGGACTTGAACCGGTTTACTTGAAAAGACTTGATATTTTACCCCAAATATAAAATTTAACATGCATATTATATAGAGATTGAAAATGTGAAGTCATTCACGGGTAGAACCGCAAAGGATTCTGGGAACTTGTGGCAAGCGGTACTAGCGCACGCAGGCTTTCAATTAAAATCAGTTATACAGCGATAAAAAGAAACCCAAAAATGTCAAGAAGCTGTTGTATTATTAACTGCAATAGCCGGTCGCATGACAGCCACGGGAAGCCGACGGGTAAAGAGATCGGTTGTTATCGGATTACGTCGTTGAAGAGAAATTATTCAAGCCATGTTTCCGAAGTAACAAAGACGCGACGGATGGCCTGGATTGCAGCCATTCAAAGATCAAATATAACGTCCCAGAACACTCCAGCTCACAGGTTAGTCTGCTCCAAGCATTTACACGAAGGTCAGTGTTTTTTGGTAGTTAATACGTCATTTTCATAACATAATTAGTGATATAGGTTACAAGCAAGTCTGGCGCTGAACAGAAATTGTCGCACTATGCTCCTTTGTTTATTGTGCATAAATAGTGAATTGTCCTGACACAATATTGCGTTTCGCTTCTGTTATTATGGTACATTGACAAAAACATATACTTTTATTCACAGGGTAAAACAGGTTTTTTGTATCACTAATTGCCCAGTACGATTACAGCATACAGTATTATTGTCACTGCTACATTTCTGTGATGGGTACCAGAAATTATTTCCACTACTAATTAATTACCGTTGAGCTCAAAGGTCCTATTAATAAACGGTTAAGGAATGTGTATTTATGACGACAATTTGTGAGACTGGTAAACTTATGATACGTACGATGGTCTTTCGTTCTACACGGTGCATTTCAAGGTCCTGTACCCATCCGGCGGTAAACTGTACCTGGGCTTGTTGCAGTGACCTGAAGTTACTAAACTTCATGAGTGTATGCACTCACTCCAAGAAGCGTATGATTATAAATATGCATATAAATATGCTAAGATGAGATAGCTGACTTCATCTAACTAGCAAATGTTGTCCAGGCTACGTTGGTGATGCAGTTTTTTTTTAATGTGTATGATATTTTTGTCATGCGATTTTAAAGCCAGTCCTACAACCGCATCCAAGAATAACATGCAGCTTATCTCAGAACTGTCGGTGAAAATTATTCTTGGAGCTAGGTTTAATTGAGCTGCATTTTAAAGAGGTGCAATTTCACAATTTGTGTATATTTTCTAAGTTCACTATTTTGTCATGTGTTGAGAAAAACACAGATTTTAAAATTACATGGTCTAATATTTACATTTAGCATAACTGCAACATTATTTTTTTCGTTTTTTTTTTTTAAAGACTCGAAAGGACTTGAAATTCAAAGTTTCAGACTTGTGACTTGACTCGGACTTTTACACCAGTGACTTGAGACTCGACTCTGACTTGCCTGACATTACTTGAGACTTGACTTGAGACTTGAGGATAAAGACTTGAGACTTACTTGAGACTTGCAAAACAATGACTTGGTCCCACCTCTGATTGAAGTAGAAACGGGAGAGAGAGGGGGGAGAATGAGAGAAGAAGAGGCAGCTGTGCAGCAAAGACACAGAATAACTCCAGCTTTGTGCCTTTTTCATTGTAGCTGAATTACGGGACAAACTGTTCCTTTTCACCTCAATAAGAAACGCGTAATATTTTCTCTGAATACCAGACGGGACGGTTGGCAACTCTAATAACTTATGAACAAAATAAAGTTCAACATCAGTAACATAGCACCCACCCAGCTGTATAGAAACTCCGTCATGCTAGCTAGCACGCAGTACGGAAAAAGTCAGAATAACGAAAATAAACTCCAACTAAACTTGGTTCATATCTGACCCAGAGAGACTGCAGGTCATAACTTCTTACCTGAAGTTCAGTTCACACTTGGACCGGTGGCCGCCTCGGGTCTCTTTTCCTTCTGCGTCCCTTTTCCTTCATCCACCTGCTGGCCTCCACCACTTGCTAATGTTACTGAATCTGTGGAAGCTCCGCGATAGCCACCACACGAAGTAATGAGTAACGAGCCTATCTAAATCCCAGTAACGACTAACGCGTTCCTGATTTTGGCATAATAACTATTTACCGTGCTCGTTACCACAATAATAACGTAGTTACTGTAACGCGTTACTTAATAACGCGTTACTTAATAACGCGTTAGTCCCAACACTGCCTGTTACTACCACACACCAAATCCCATCATTGGTACTTGCTGGCTTGTGTAGCCACTAGGTAACAAAAGCTCAACACTGTGCCTAGCATCCTGGAGCACTTCTGTTGTCTTTTGTCTGTGAAGGTTCTCAGTCATCCAGGTCATCGTAGTCAAAGGAGCTTGCAAAGAAAAGCGTCTGGACTTCTTTAAGTTGCTTGAAGACGTTTCACCTCTCATCCGAGAAGCTTCTTCAGTTCTAAGGTCAAATGGTGGAGAGTCCCAGATATAAACCTAGTGGGAGTGACCCCCACAGAGGGACAAAAGGACCCCTGATGATCCTCTAATCACCTGAGCCAAGGTGTGAAATTGGGTGTGGGACCCAATCAGCCAGAGTTTCGGGTGTGTTCATTGTGAAACCTGGCCCCACCTGGCCCCCCGCGTTTTTAAAGTCAGCAAAGAGGCACAGAAAAGAAGACCAGACACCAGCGAAGGAGGATAAGAAGGACAGACGCAACAACATTGTCATCCCCTATGTGGCCGATGTATCAGAAAAACTCAGGAGAGTTTTCTCCAAGCATGACATCCCAGTGTATTTCAGACCCAGCAACACACTCAGACAGAAACTGGTTCACTCGAAAGACAAAACACCAAAACACAAACTTAACAATGTGGTGTATGCTGTACAGTGCAGCGAGGAATGCTCAGACCTCTACATTGGAGAGACCAAACAGCCACTTCACAAGCGCATGGCACAACACAGAAGAGCCACCTCCACAGGACAAGACTCAGCAGTCCATCTGCATCTTAAGGATAAAGGACACTCTTTCGAGGATGCCAATGTTCACATTTTGGACAGAGAGGACAGATGGTTTGAAAGAGGAGTGAAAGAAGCCATCTATGTCCACTGTGAGCGACCATCTTTGAACAGAGGCGGGGGTTTACGACACCAAATCTCTGCCATCTATAATCCAGTTTTGAGATCCCTTCCCAGACGCCTTAACGCCCACTCACATCCTGGGCCATCTGACCTCAGGAATTCGCATGACAAGGTGGGGCCAGGTTTCACAATGAACACACCCGAAACTCTGGCTGATTGGGTCCCACACCCAATTTCACACCTTGGCTCAGGTGATTAGAGGATCATCAGGGGTCCTTTTGTCCCTCTGTGGGGGTCACTCCCACTAGGTTTATATCTGGGACTCTCCACCATTTGACCTTAGAACTGAAGAAGCTTCTCGGATGAGAGGTGAAACGTCTTCAAGCAACTTAAAGAAGTCCAGACGCTTTTCTTTGCAAGCTCCTTTGACTCTGTTGTCTTTTGTACGTGTTCTGAGTTGTTATGTGCTTTAGAGTTCGTACGTGTTTTGAAGTTTGTACATGCTTTGTCTCTAGGGGTCACCGTAAATATACTTTTATTTATTCACGCCACATAAAATGTAATAAATAAATAATAATAAATAATAGCAGTAATAAATAAATCATATAATACAAAAAAACAACTATTTACATTTCAACTTTTAACTATCTAAATTTTCAGCTTTTTCCTTTTACAAATCTAAAGTGAAACAACACAAAACACTGCAAACCACAACACAATTAAATATAAATTATAATATGAAAACATCCTGTCATATGGGCCTGCATGAATAAACTTTCTGAATCATATCAACATTTCAGAAAACACTTTATATATCAGCTAGCCATACTTCAGTAACCCTACAAACCTAGACCTACTTTCAGTAACCTAAACCTTATTCTACTTGTCAATTTTTTTATTTGTTTTTGTTTTCGAAATGTTATTTTGTTGTTGATGTTGTAAATGTGATTTGCACTTTCCAGCCACTGTACACAGTAGAGCAGCTTCTTTATACATTTCCAATTCAACATTTCCCAAATGTTGACTTAGAGACATAGTTGACTTGTTGACTCACCGTAGCTGTGAGACTCAGTTTTACCAGTAGATGGGACAAGACTCATTTCAAGCTTCACTGAGAAGTCCAACAGGAGGGAATCTGCTTTTTCAGGAGATATAATCCAGACAGAAGTAGAGTCTTTCTCACATTTTTATAAGCTTGTGGTTTATTGCTAACACTTCAGCTTTTTGTTTTCATCTTAAACTATTGAGTGTGAGAGTATAAATGTTTCCCAGGGGGAAGGAGCAGGAAAAACAACATATTAAAAATTTAATGTAAAAGAATGATTGCCTACTGAGGGAACCAGGTTCACTCTAATCTATGAATAATTCATTTAATTTAGACCAATTTAAAATTTCAAATATTGACAAAAAAATAAGTGATAATTCAATGAAGTTTAACCTTTAACATTTATTTGCATTTGAAATTATTAAAAAAAAAACATTTTTAAAACTAAAACTGAAACTTTTGCTATGTTAACTGTGACTGGTTAGTTTCTGGGTGACTAAGGACATAAAGATAAAACTCTTTAGTTTAAAAAACACACATCTTTGCTGAAGCTTTTCTGTTCAGTTTATAGTCAGCAATTGTTTTTTGATATTTAAACTATTTTTTCTGCATGGAAGAAAAATGTGTTGTCATATTAGTCACAACCAAATAAGTCATATTTTTTATCCGATTTCTTGACCAAACCCACAGAAAGAAACAACAAAAACCAGTGAGAACAAAAGGTTATTAAACTAGATCAGTGCTGTGCGAACGAAAGCAGGGACACCACACAGGACATAAACCAACAGCATAAAAAAATTAGAAAATCATTTAAAAGCTTAAAACATCAGTGTACTCTTTCTGTCAGTGCACTCTGTTCTGAGGTGCTGGTGGGTGGGACCAGTTAGAGATCAGCAGGTGGACATCAATGGTTGGAGTGGTGGGCTACTTCAGTGAAGAGTAGATTACGTCTGGCTCTGGTTTAAAGTCTGAACACAAACACACACAGTACAAACAAGCTTTGTAGTTCAATCAAGGCCTCCAATCTCTACATATCTGCATCACACACAGTCCTGGTTTCGACTTTACTGGGAACCAGCTCAGATACAAGTCAGAGTGGAGACACCAGGACCACTAAGACCTGAAGTGTGTAGTATGGCTGGGTATTGTAGAATAAGGAGGGGATGTTTTTCTCATTTTCATTCATTATTTTAATATGGCATTATTAGTTCATTAGAAGTATATAACCAGCTTTGCATTAAACATAAATTGAAGTTTTTGACCTTACATTATTCTTTGCATTACAGTGATGGTGATAACTTTAGTTTGATCTTTTCTTACAGGTACCAGAATAATAACATGATTTTCCATTGCAGATGTAACCATGATCATTCCATACACATTGCAGTTTGTTGCTTATTCTAGAGTTGTGCTCAAGGTAATTAAAGGTTAAAAGCTACAGCCAGCGCGAGTCTGGCTGATCTATGGAGGGCAAAGGCTTTGAGCTTGGAAGGCCGCACGCGCTTACACAGCACTTATAAGATGTTATTCTTGGTGATTTTGTGCTTAGTCATGTTTTAATATGTTTTAAGTAGAAGTAGCTGATCCAGCAATATTCATTTAATATTATATACTTGATTTAGAGCAATACACACTGATGGTCTTAACAAATGAAAGAGTCCTTGTAGCTGCCATGTTGTGTCTTAGCAGGGTACAGACGGTTCCAGGAGACGGGGGGCAGTCAGCGTCTGCCCTCGCGAAGAAGACAATGTTATTCTTTGTGTTAAATAAAATTGTCAACATTGATTGTATTACACCTGTCACTACGCATGAGGGGGCGTTCTAATACCCTGATTTCATAAAACTATGATGATGTGTTTTTTGAGATGAGATCTGACACTGTCTGCATACAGTGTCCATCTCCCACGTGTGTGATCATTAAATCATCGTTTGACTCAACCCGACCGGACCAGTGTTGTTATTGTGGGTTTTTCCTCTGGTGTCCATCCCCAATATTTTGAACCTTAACAGTATCGTCACTGATTTCTAGAATCGATTCGATTCCAATTCACAAGGTCCTGAATCGATTCGATCCACGATTCGATTCGATTCGATTTGAACCTGGGAAATTTTGCCTCAGACAGTCAGAAATATTATAATTCAGATCAGTACATTTACATATTTTTGTATCTATAAAAAGGAAGCTGACACTTTTCAGACTTTATCAAAGGCGTGAGCATCACAGCAGATGCCTTTGTGTCAAAGTAGCTGAAGATAAAACACAGAAAAACATGAAGGTGATTTTCCTGGCCTGGGATTTTATAAAAATATTCTGCAGTACATCGAAAACAAAAGAAAACCATTAATCAACTTATGCACATTACCTCTGAAGTTACAGCGGTTTTATTAGAGACACTGCTAAGCGTTTTGCATTTTGTATAATTTAAAAAAGTTCAAATTTGTTCAGAAGCCTATTGAACGGCAGAAATTAGGTTTTCTTTTAGGAAGTAAGTAAAAGGAAAAAAACATCGGCCGACAGGGCTGTGAACAATGGTAAAAGCGAATAATGCAGAAAATGGTTGTCATGGTAATGGGAGCATTGCCAGCAGAAGGATCATCTCCAAATAGGAGAAGCCCAGAAAGTTACAGAATAAACATGAGCCACCCTAAACTGTTTTGACTAATCACCTAAGTGTCTGGTTTATCCCACATAACAAGATTTTATTGTTTGGGTGTGGGGCTCTTTGTTTGTAGGTGACTCCTGAGCGAGCAGAGAGACATGGCAGCTGTTTTTTAAATTTTTTTTAACTTAAATTTTTCTTGTGCGTAACAAGCAAGCGAATAATGCAGAAAACAGATTTCGGGGATAGACAGGAAACTGTTCTTGAAGTACACTGAGAAAGAGAGAGAGAGAGAGAGAGCTGTGCATGAAGTGTGGTTTTATTGTGGTGGAAGCAAAACAGCAAAAGTAAGAGGGAGTCCATGACAATGTTTATGTGAAGCTTAGTTTGGATCTTCTTTTGCTGCTGGTTCGGTAAATATTGTTTGGAGAGCGATAAAACTAACAGCTTTAGAATCGTGAACACAAAGCGCAGACCTGCCGAAACATCAGAATCAGCGAGCTGTTGGCTTTAACACTGCATACGTAATCAAAGCAAGCCTCGACAGGCGCTTCACAAAAACTCCCCCGAGATTACCCAACACATGCTTCAAAGCTTCGACACACAGGACACATCACTACCTTTCACCTGCCTGCCCTCCCTGCTTCACTTTCGGTATCCCGTGAATTGGATGATTCTCACATACCTCCACCTGCTGATAAGTAAGCCAAACAATAATTCTTTTGGATCGATTACTTCAAGTTCCACTTGGTTCCACTCTGATTCTCCCCTTCTTCTGTTACAGTGTCTCTGACCTGTGGCTCGCTCTTTCACCAGGTTCAATGTTTCAATCAACACCATATTCTATCTCTGGGATCTCTCTGTCACGTTCAATGAACTCATGTTGCATTAATCTCGTAGCATTTTGCTCTCGTTTTTGTTATTAGTGTCTTCATGATCACAGTATCTAGCTCATGCATTTGTATATCGCACCATTCATGTTTATAGTTTGCTCCTGTTCGTAGCCAAAACTCATGATCATGAGTGTTTACCATTGCTCACAATTCATGTAGCTTGCTCTCGTCCATGTATATAGCCTGTGCCCTTATCACTAGTGTTTGCCTTTACTTATTGTTTAATATTTTTCTCATGCCCTTGTATATGTCACCATTTATGTTCACAAGTGTTTCCCCCTGCTCTGTAAATAAAAGGATACTATCACGCATTCTGAGCCTCTGCTTTTGGGTCCATTTTGTGTTTTGGCAGCTTCTGCCCTAACAGTTTTGGTATGTTAGCTCTATGACAGCTGTGATCGAGTCTAAACTGAATAAGCAGTGCTCTGGAGAAAAGAGGAAAAAGTCAGTAGAAGCAAGACAGAATACATGTGTATGTGTGTGAGAGAGAGGGAGGTGAACAGGCGAACATGCATGGAGCAGAAATGGTGAAAGTGAAAGAGTTTAAATATCAAAGGTCAGCCATCCAAAGACAGTGTGCAAGATGGGTGAAGAAGAGTGGTAGCCGGGTGGAGATGAGAAGAATAGGACAGAATCATGACAGAACAATAGAATGGGTTTCAAAGGTGAAAAGGAAGCTTTACAAAAAGGTAGTGAGATGTGCCATGATGTTTGGTTTGGAGATGGTGGTAACAAAAAGACAGGAGCACGAACTGAATGTATTAAGATTAGAAACAAGTATGTGTGAGTACAAGAAAACAATTATTCAGGTTCAGAGAATTTTCAAGATGGCGTCAGTGTTTTTGGCGAGCTGTCTCCTCAAGCTTTGTCTACTGTCTGCTATCCTATTTTCTTTGTGTTATTCTGACACCTTTGCGCTTCTTACCTATGATAGTCAAACTCAAGCCATTGACTCATCAAACGTCTGGTTTCAAGTGGCAATCAGGGAACTTTTTCTCAACTCCGACGGATATCTCTAAACATTTACACCGCTTTCCAGCTACCCTTCCACCTAGGAAAGGTCATAGGAGATGGGGTAAATGGGGTGTTGCACCCTCAGAGAGACATGACTCCATTCTCATTTTGGGAACTTTATTCTCCTCAGTTCAGGTTTGGAGTTTACAGGCAGCATAGCATATCATCAGCAAAACATCGCTCTCATGTCTGAGACACTATTTTTTTTCTTTCTCTTTGCACTTACTGATGACATCACACCTCTGAACTCTGGCCTCCTGGAGCTAGTGAACTAAAAAAATTAACTAGACATGTGTCCAAAAATAAAACACAATTAAATAATAATAGTCTTTAGAGATTTTCCCAATCATTCAGAAAATGTAAGTTTTATGACTACTTTTAGAGCGCAACAGGGGCGGTATTCGTGTTCGCCTCAAGGCTTACTTAAACTCACTTGATGCGACCAGCTACCAGGTATTTGTAAATACCCTATCTTCTTCTCATGCTCCCTGGGGCCGCTTCTGCTATAGATTGCCCTGTCATCGCTGGTTAAGTGTCCTGTTGGACACTATGCTCACCTAGACCCCCCCCCGGCCGAGTGCCCACCTGTTCGGGGCTGGGTGCGGCTCTCCAGAGGTGGTGTAAACTACAGCAATTTTTGCCTGCTGAGATCTGTTCCAACTAGCAACAACCCAACTATACTTCGGATGGCTCTGCTAAATGTTAGATCGCTGGCAAACAAGACTTTTATTTTAAACAACTTTTTCCTCCCGTCTGGGCTGGATTTTCTTTATCTGACGGAAACCTGGCTTCGTCCAGAGGAATCTTCTGCTTTTTCAGAACTTCTTGCCCCAGATTGTGCCTTTGCTAGCTCCCCTAGGATCTCTGGCAGAGGTGGAGGATTGGCTTCGATTTTTTAACACAAATTCTGATGCCAGGAACTACCACCCGTCTCTTTCACCAGCTTCGAGGTGCAGCTGCTGGAACTGAACTGTGCTCCCCCAATTCTTTGTGTTGTGATGTATCGACCCCCGAAATCTGTTAAGGATTTTATTTTTTGAGTTTGCTGAACTACTAGGGAGCCTGTTTTTACCCTACGACCGTGTTTTAATTGTTGGTGAATTTAATATACATGTCTGTTGTGAGGCAAGCACACTAACAAAGGATTTCATTGCCCTTATTGACACTTTTAATCTTACGCAATGGGTAAGTGAACCAACGCATTTAAAAGGTCATTCGCTTGATCTAGTTTTGTCTGACGGTCTGGATATTCGTATAACGGATATCAAGGACTCTGGGATCTCTGATCATTCTGTGGTTATGTTTAATGTGGTTATGTTTAATGTTACGCTCCGACATATGGAGCTTAACTGCGAGGGTCCCTTGCGCCAGATGTGCTCGATTAATTCTGAAACCATTACTAACTTCTCTACTCTTTTCGCCAACTATGCGCTGCCTGACTCCGTCTGTCTTGTGGATTTATCGGTTGACGAGTTTACCAACCTTTTTAATTCCACATGTTCCTCTATTCTGGACACTGTGGCTCTGCCTAAGACTAAGCATACTAAGTCGTCATGCCAATCCTGGCTGAATGAAACTACATGCCCGAATGCCGTCGTGCTGAGAAGAAGTGGAAAAAGGACAACCTCGAAGTGTCAGTGGAAATCCTCCATAATTGTTTGTCAAAATATCAGAAGACCGTCAAAGCTGCTAAATCTGCCTACTTATCAGGTGTTTTTTTGACTAATTGCCACAAGCCCCACGCTCTTTTTAAGATTTTTAACTCTGTGATTAATCCTCATCCTACCGCACACAAGGAGGCTTCTCTGGCTTTTTGTCAAAGTTTTTTAAGGTATTTTATGGAAAAAATCACTACTTTAAGGGCCCCATTTTTATCGGTAGTCCCACATCAAGTTCCAGTTTCTAAATGCTCTGCTGTCTTTCAGCAGTTTGAGCCTGTGTCTCTAAAGGAAATAATTGACCACTTCACAATCTCCAATTCCCCACATGATATTCTCCCTGCCCGTATTTTTAAGGAAGCGTTGAATGCTATTGGGCCTTGTATTTTATTAATTATGAATGCATCATTGTCTTTGGGCTGTGTACCGTCTGCCTTCAAGCATCCTGTTGTTCAACCCGTTATAAAGAAGACTAATCTTGACTCCAGTGTTCTTTCAAATTATAGACCAATTTCTAAGCTTCCCTTTATGTCAAAGATCCTGGAAAAAGTGGTCTGTAAACAACTTCAGACCTTCTACCAATGGTATTACTGAAAAATTCCAGTCGGGCTTCAAGCCTCGACATATTACTGAGACAGCTTTGTTAAGAGTTTTTAATGATCTCCTTTTAACCACTGACTCAGGTTGCTCTGTGGTTCTAGTCTTACTGGATCTGACTTCTGCGTTTGAAACAGTAGATCATAACATTTTATTATCAAGGTTAGAGCAAGTAGTTGGCCTTAAGGGCACAGCCTTATCATGGTTTAAATCTTATCTTTCAGAGAGGTCACTCTCTATCACTATGGGGCAATACTCCTCCTCTGCTCCGTTTCTCTGTGGTGTGTCCCAGGTGTCTGTTTTGGGCCCTGTGCTATTCTCTCTGTACATGTTGCCCTTGGGATCTATTTTCCAAAGATATAATATTTCTTTCCATTGTTATGCCGATGACATTCAAATTTATTTTCCTTTGAGTTTGACTGTCATAGATCCATTGCATACATTGTTTAACTGTCTTCATGATGTGAGAACCTGGCTATCGCAAAACTCTGTAACCTTGAATGACAGTAAAACTGAAGTTATTGTCTTTGACAGCCATATTCCATTGAACCAACTAACCGATACCCTTGGCCCCCTTGCTAGCTACCTCTCCCACATTGTAAGAGACCTTGGGGTACTCTTGGATAGCTCCTTCAAATTAGAGAAACAAGTTTCTACTGTGGTTAAATCTAGCTTCTATCAGCTACATCAAATTTCTAAAGCTAAGCTTTTCCTCTCCCCCAAGGACCTTGAAAAGCTTATTCATGCATTCGTTACCTCTAGACTGGACTATTGTAACTCCCTCTATTTAGGCCTCCCTCACTCCTCTCTTTACAAGTTGCAATTAGTTCAGAACACTGCTGCACGCCTTTTATCGTTTGCTAGAATGCATGATCATATTACTCCAGTTTTAGCTAACTTACACTGGTTTTTTTTTTTTGCATTGATTTTAAAATCCTTTTACTCACTTATAAAATTTTAAATAACACTGCCCCTAGTTATTTAACAGAACTTCTTCATTTGTGTTGGAGCTATTTGTTCTTATTTGTTCTTATTTTAAAATTAGTTAAAGTTTGTTGTTAGTTTACTTATATTTTGGGGTTTATTTACAAGTTTATTTGTCGGTTAACATTTTGTTTCAATGTTTGTTTGATGTTACTTTGTTAAGTCAGTAGTCAGTAAGAGCTGTAGGGCCATTTTTCTTTCTATAAATAAAGAGACTGGTATAGGACTAGCGTGCACTGGGGTGGGCCTATGGTTTTTTACCAGAGCAGGAGAAGCAGCGGGAAGTAACAAAAAATGGATCTTGTTATTGCTTGCCAAACTGGATAAAATAAACCATAAAAACGCAACTTTCAAGTTTGGACAGTGGACTTCTTTTGCCTGCGTACGAAATAGTATCTCAGTGCCGCAGTGGCTCGTGGACTTTTAATTGTGGGATGTTTGGTTTGTCAAACAAAAGGAATTGCCACTACAATTTGTATAATCCTATAAAAGCACTAAGATCTTCTAACCAGATGCTCTTAATGCAACCTAAGTCTAGGTTGAAAACAAGAGGTGATCATACCAAGCACACCTTTGTTTTTCTTGTGACATTACCAATAAGTTTGATGTGTCACATGGCCCTCTTCCTATAGAAAAAACAAAGGTTGTATCCAAGATGGCCGACTTCTAAATGGCCACCATGGTCACCACCCATCTTGAGGAGTTTGCACCCTCACAAATACTAATGTGCCACAGACAGGACTTTAATATCACCAACCATTCCCATGCTATTACGGTGTATCCATATATATGGCCCACCCTGTACTTCGCCCTGAAAATCTTAGACATATTGTATCTAACCAGATTCTTACTCTGGATGGCATTACCTTGGCCTCCAGTAACATTGTGAGGAACCTTGGTGTAATTTTTGACCAAGTGCACATATTAAACAAATATATAGGGCTTCTTTCTTCCATTTGTGCAATATCTCTAAAATTAGAAATATCCTGTCTCAGAGTGATGCTGAAAAACTAGTTCATGCATTTATTACTTCTAGGCTGGACTACTGTGATTCATTATTATCAGGATGTCCCAAAAACTCCCTGAAAAGCTTTCAATTAATCCAAAATGCTGCAACAAGAGTCCTGACAGGGACCAGAAAAAGAGAGCATATTTTTCCTTTATTGGCTTCCTGTTAAATCCAGAATTGAATTCAAAATCCTGCTCCTCACATACAAGGTCTTAAATAATCAGGCCCCATCTTATCCATCTTACCAACCGCCCCCAACATGTCCGTCTTGATAACCGCTGCTTGTCTACAATTACAATGAACCATAATACGGTGTACCACAAGGCTGTGTGATGAGCCCTTTCCTCTACTCTCTCTTCACCCACGACTGCAGACCTGCTGATGGTTCCAACACCATCATTAAGTTTGCAGATGACACCACGGTGATTGGCCTCATCAGTGACAACGATGAGGCCGCCTACAGGGAGGAGGTGGATTGTCTGGCTGAGTGGTGTGACACAAACAACCTGCTGCTTAACACAGAGAAGACCAAGGAGCTCATCGTGGACTACAGGAGGAATGCTGACCCACATCCACCCATCCACATTAAGGGGACGGCTGTGGAGCGTGTGAGCAGCTTCAAGTTCCTGGGAGTCCAGATCTCCAAGGATCTCATCTGGACGACCAACTGCTCCAAGCTGGTCAAGAAGGCTCACCAGCGCCTCTTCTTCTTGAGGACTCTGAGGAAGAACCACCTGTCCTCAGACATCCTGGTGAACTTCTATCGTTGCACCATCGAGAGCATCCTGACCAACTGTATAACAGTCTGGTACGGGAACTGCTCTGCCTCGGACCGGAAGGCGTTGCAGAGGGTCGTGAAAACTGCCCAGCGCATCGCCGGAGCACCACTTCCTGCCATAAAAGACATCTACAGGAAGCGGTATCTAAAAAGGGCTGGGAAAATCATCAAAGACCCCAGTCACCCATCACATGGACTCTTCACCCTCCTGCCCTCTGGGAGGCGCTACAGGAGCCTCTGGACTAAGACCACCAGGTACCAGAACAGCTTCTTCCCCACAGCTGTCAGACTCCTGAACTCTGCCTCCTGACATCTGACCCACGTTAACACATGGACTGAACATACACACACCCACAACCACCTACACACACACACACACACACACACACACACACACACACACACACACACGATGGACAACTGTACCCTCAAACACAAAATAATAACATGGACTGAACCACCACTCACAACCACTAGCACTTTATATAGCCTCTGTAGAAATTATCCACATATCTCACTTATCTTAACTGCACTACTGTATAGCTCTGTGTAAATAATCATTCTGTACATACGATAATTTTTAATCCTACAACTGTTTATAACCTGCATAGTTCACATTTCTGTATAACTGTAGATCTCAGATTTCTGTATAGTTTTTTTATTTCATATTTATATCCTGTTCATAGCCTGTACATAGCTTGTACTCACTACAGCCTGTACATACTTATAGTTATAGAATATTCACAACATACTTCATACCGTGTACATTATAACATATCATAATAGACCCATTTCTGTAATATACTTACATATCTATATTATTGCTAATATATATTGTAATATACCTATATCACTAAGCACTTCTGGATGGATGCAAACTGCATTTCGTTGCCCTGTACCTGTGCATGTGCAATGACAATAAAGTTGAATTCTATTCTATTCTATTCTATTCTATTCTATTCTATTCTATCGTAATGACCTTGTAGTACCATATCACCCTATTAGAGCACACTCGCACTGCGGGCTTACTTGTTGTTCCTAGAGTATTTAAAAGTAGAATGGGAGATAGACCATTCAGTTTTCAGGCCCCTCTTCTGTGGAACCAGCTTCCAGTTTTAAGATTAGGCTTAAAACTTTCCTTTTTTCTAAAGCATATAGTGAGGGCTGGACCAGGTGACACTGAATCCTCCCTTAGTGATGCTGTACTAGTGTAGGCTGCTGGGGGACTCCTATGATGCGTTGAGTTTTTCCTTTTCAGTCACCTTTCTCACTCACTATGTGTTAATAGACCTCTGCATTGAATCACACTTGTTATTAATCTCTGTCTCTCTTCCACAGCATGTCTTTCATCCTCTCTTTCTTCTCTCACGAGTCGCAGCAGATGGCCCCGCCCCTCCCTGAGCTTGGTTCTGCCAGAGGTTTCTTCCTGTTAAAAGGGAGTTTTTCCTTCTCACTGTCGCCAAAGTGCTTGCTTATAGTTGTCATTTGATTGTTGGGTTTTTCTCTCTATGTATTATAGTATGGTCTACCTTACAATATAAAGTGCCTTGAGGAGACTGTTGTTGAGATTTGGAGATGCATAAATAGAATAGATTTGAAAAATTGAATAGATGATGAGTTTGATTCTTGGGAAGGAGTTGATCTCATGATGTCATTCTAGTGATGTCACTTCCTGGGCAGTCAGTGACTCGCATCCCATTGACATTGCATTAACAAGTCGACCTACAGTGCCTCGTTTTGAACCCTACTAAAGTACCTTGGTACCTTCTATCACCTTATCGAAAACACAAAAAAACGAGTAGAGTCAAGTTAAGCCGAGCTAAGTAGGTGCTAGTGGAAATTAAGCTTTTGTCACAAGATTTAGAAAGTTTTTCACAGATCTTCAGCACATTTTTCATCAAGAAAAGGCTGATCCAAATATTCATGGACAGCATCCTCCTGATTACTTTTATTTCAGGCAGTTAATTTTTAATATTTTAGTTACATATATGTGACAAACTTTCAGAAAATTTTGCAGTTTTGACAAAGTTAAATAATACAACTGCCAAGTCCAGTATGTATACAGCTTCCTGTGTTTGATTTGAGACAACACTAAACTGCTCCCACAGAGAATAGTAATATGAATGTATCCAAATTGAAAGACTACTTTTGGCTTTTTATTTGGCTGATTCTTAAATTTGTTTCATGTTTAGTAATTGTTAAAATAATGTTTAATAATGTGCTTCCTGATCGGAATATTTATGTTAAATCTGAAGAAAAGATACATGTGGTATCTCCACAAAAGTCCCCCCATTCTGTTCATTCCCTGCTCCATATTTTTAGCTTTAAAATCAGCTTTATGCATTTCAAAATGATCCTTCTTTATCTTACCCTGGCCCTTCGTGCTGATGGTTAGTTCAAACATCCTACTTTTGATTGGCGTCCCATGGCCAACAGAAGATTTGAACATATAACTAAAGAGCAGATGTACCTCTGGTCCTCTTTGCTTTGATGACAATCTGTCCATAACTGATGTCTTCTGTTCTCACTGCAGAGTAGACTGCAGCTGGATCACTCCCTACACAAAAGAATTAATTTAAATTACTGCAGGTACAACAAACACGACAGATTAAAATTATTTTTATTATTGGTTATATTAAAAAGAAAATACATGAGCACTTCTGGTACAGTTTTCTTGGATGTTTTATGACATACCTTGGGCCTAATCTATTTTTCCCCTCCCGGTGTTATTATTAGAGATGGCACGATACCACTTTTTTATGTCCGATACCGATACCAATATCAGAAATTTGGATATCTGCCGATACCGATATGAATCCGATATAGTGTGTTTTTAATCAATAAAACAGTTTTTTTATATCTTTCTGCATTTTGTATAAGTTCTAACTCAAGTTTAAATAAACAACGACACTAAAGCTATTAGTTATACCTGTATGTAAAAAATACACTGCGCTAAAAATATTTCATAGTTCAGCAATGCTGATCAATCTAATAAACTTAAACCTACTCCATCCTCCCTATTCTGGTATTTTAAAGAGTACTTAGAGAAATATTAAGCAACCTAACTAATAGGGTTGCAAACTCCCAGCAAAAAAAAAAAAAAAAAAAATAGGGAGCCACCCCCCACCCTCCACCTCATGATGCTTAATCGACGTAATCAACTTTAATTTGACGCAGGGTAAAAAAAAATGCACAGAAATAAATTTTTTTTCAAGAATAATTAAATAGATTCGACATCTTTCTTCAACAGAATTGCAGAATTTACAGATGGTACTTGGTACTAAAGGAAAAAGTACTAGCTTACTAGGGTATATTAGACTTAACAGTTACTATATACAGCAATGGACTTCTATACATTTTACATCAGATTAAAACTTTGGGTGTAAGATTCAAATAATTATTTATTGAAAGCTAGACATTTTAAATGAGAATAAGAAAGAAAAGTATGTCTTTGTGCCCCCTTTTCCCTGTTAATGACCTATCGGCCCCCCTGGCTAAACTTTGCTAGATCCGCCCCTGCACAGTTACCAGCCGTGTAAAAGGATCCTGGTCTAGAAAGTAATATTAAATAAATTCTAACAACAGCTTATCAAGCTTAAACGTGCTGCTGTTGTTCAGCAGCTGGTTTCCTCTTTCTGGTGCAAACTGGGCCAAAAACAAAGAAGAGAGACAGACTCGCGACAGAAAAGCCGATCAGCTGATCATTGATCAGTTTCCCGATTGAAGTAGCAGCAGGAGAGGGAGAGGTAGTCGCTCCATATATCGGTTGTTAAGCTTAACACTTTACAAACATTCAGAGATGAACTTACACACTTGCTTTACTTCTCTCTGGGATAACTTCCTCAGAGATGAAATGCTGGTATGAGGCTCCACACAGCCGCTCTATCAGTGAGGCATGCTGCTCTGACATGCTACGGTTATGAGCCGAGTTACGCCATCTTTTTTGATATTTAATGGATCGGATTACATTTTTTATTTCTCACTGATATCCGATCCAGTAATTTAGGTCAGTATCAGACCGATACCCATAGGTAATATCGGATCGGTCCATCTCTAGTTATTATATTAATTAGTCTACTTAATGCATTGCAGCTGTATAGAATAATGAAGGTAGAAAACTACAAAGCTGCCAGAGTCTATTAATATAGACTGACACACTTCACCACAGAGCACAAAGCAAACTGTTGCTTTGCAACTTGAATGCTATTATTAACCAAACCAAAATGGACTGGGGTGAGAATTCTCGTTAGCTTCAGAACACAAAAACAGGATGCTGCAGCTGTGGTTACAAACCGAACGTTGGCTGTAGGCTGAAAGCATGCAGTTAGTCATCTTTGTTCTGTTTAATCTGTCTCCATGCTAACAGCTTGTATGTGAATAAAACCCAAATAGCACAGACATGCGGGCCTCTTCTGAGCTGCTTTTGGCAATTGTTGCTCAATTGCGAAACTGCTGAATGATTTGTCACCCAAAAGTTGACAGAAAGTCATAAAGACATTATTCTATTTATTAATCATTACTAATAACAGATCAACAGTCTAGATCCACTACTATCATTCCCATGTGACTCATGACTGACCTAAAATAACAACAGGATACCTCAAAACAAGATCATAAGCTTTTTCACCATAATGTCGAGGATTCTGATGAATTTTCTAAAGTAACAACACCTGCAAAATTTGGAATAGGCCGGGTAGCCTGGTGGTACTTACCAGATGTTACTAATTACTAAGAGGGAGATCATTATAAAAAAAAAAATTAATGTATTGTTAGAAATTTTAATGTTAGCATTTAGATTAAAACAAAGCATCAGTTCTTGGGTGCAGAAGTGAACCAGGAGACAAAAAAGAACAGATGTACCTCTCATCTTCGATTTATTTTTCTTGTCACTTATGATGACTTCTCCATAAATGACATCTTCAGTTCTCACTGCTGAGTAGACTGTGGCTGGGTCACTCTCTACACAATAAAACACATAGAGGACATCAGTGCAGATCATACAGAGTTGCTGATATTGATATTGATACTGCTCCTGCAGAAATATTTTTGAATCTTTTCAATTATTATTCATATTGTTATATTAGTTTGAAATAAATTAACATGACTGCCTCTTTACAGATAAATACAGGGGCAGGATGAGGCCCCTTTTTCAGGTTCATGGCCCACTTTTTTTGTGATGCACGATATAGGTTATGATAGATTAAAATAAATTATGCTACCTACCATCATGCAGACACAATATTGATACAATTTAAAAATTTTCACATCTATTCTTTGCATGTTATTTTATTGCTGTATTTATATTTACAGATACATAGTTTAAATAACTTCACTCTGTTAAAACTATTTCCCTCACTCATGGCCGCTTCATGTTTATTGGCATCAGCAGCATAGAATGGGCTTATCTGCTGCTTCAATGTAACAAAAACATTCCATTAAAGAATTATTCAATATTACACAGATCATACTGGAACCTATAAATTGTGTTTATTTTCATCTTAAAACTTTAGGATTGCTGTGAATTATCATCCACTTATTGGGCTCTAGAAAATAAAATAGGCTAATGACCTTGGTCATATGAATTTGTTTTACAACAAAGGTTGCGCTGACCTGACCCAGCGCTACCCATTGCTGGAAAGTGTGTGCCTGCTTTGTTAGTGCTGTTTTGCTTCAATTATCATTGAAAGATAAAGGTGGCAAATTTAAGGGACCCAGTTTGTTTTGCGGTTTGCTCAAATTACTTGGCAGCTTGGCAGGGGGACTCAACCTTGTTTCTTACTCAAACCTTTTCTCCTGTTCCAAAAAGTTGATTCTGTTCATATGAACGCTGCATTTTAGTGAGAGAAATGCTACATCCAGAATAACAATATGAACTTTTTGGGATTCTTTTTGGTTTCACTTTATTGTTCACTGTTTCCTTTTCTGTTTGTTGTTTTGGCATTGTAGAAGCTACTACTTAATGGTGTAAGTTAATTATAAATAGTTTGTAAGGTTGTAGAATTTATTTCTCGCATGCAGTTTTTGTTTGGAGACTCAGCTCAACAGCCCCAATTCTGAAATCCTGCTCTGGGGAAAAAAAGAGCAATGGGCCAAACCAGCAGAAACATTTCAGATACATTTCTAATAAACGACTAACTATCATTATAAACTTCAGAATTTATGAATAGACACTGATAATCGACATGTTGGTCTTAAATAAATATGAAAGTAAAGGAAAAATGGCACATAGTACTGAAAGTCCTTTTTTTAATTAGTGATTTTATTAGATCAGAATATTTGATAAATTTTATTAACAATTTTGGATTCATGACAGTGTGCATAGTTTATGAATGAGTTATAGATATTCATTTTTAGAAAAAACAAAAACAAAATAAAAACAATGCCTACAAACTTTTTTTTCTGCATAGCTGTTGGTTTGTGTTAACCACAAAGAGTAATACCAGTCCAGAAAGAACACTCAGTAAGCACAGAGTGAGATTTTAAAGATGAGTACATTTGAAAAAAAAATAGCTTCCATACAAACAATGGGAAAATGAAAACTGTGTACCAATATTGGTTCAAAGTGTAAAAAATATCTACTGTAATTAAGGTTATAAGTCTAGCATTAAATCAATAAAATATTTTATCAAAAACAACTCTTATTTTCACACTTATAATAATCTCAACACAGAAATGGCCAAACACTTTTTTTAGTTTGTTTGTCCAAATTCAAATTTTTATTGTTCTTCACTCTATGCAAAAACCACATCTTAATCATTTGTAACTTTGTAGATCAGAGAATAAGCCCTCCTTGATAAAATTATGATTATAATGCACATGTGGACATTTTTACCATTTTAAGTTTCAATCTTAATTCTAAATAAACAAATGTATTCATCTTAGCATTTGAATAAACTGTGACATCCTTTTAAATTGTTGCATTTTATTTTCTGTTTTCATTTTTACTTTATTTTATCTATTCTTCATTAGTAAAGAATAGTGTTCTCACTGCTGAATAGATTGCAGCTGTATCACTCTGCACAATATAAAAGACACGCAGAGGACACCAGTGCAGATAGTGCAAAGTTGTTGCCTTATCGGGCTACTTAACTGTTTTTAGTACTAATTAACAGGTGTCTGTGTGATGCATCAGTGCAACCTTGGGTCCCCCAACACACACACACCGCCCCAGCCCAGTAACCCAGTAAAGGACATTATTACCTCTTTGTCTGTCTGGCTGTAGTTGGCGAGTTGATATTTTGATGTCGCTGTACATGATGTCTTCTCCATTTTCTTTTGGATCTGCTAAAATGAAGCAATAATGTTTAAGAAAGTTATTTCCCTCTAGACAATAAATAATAATGTAATTATAATGAGTGTATACTTCACTTAAGTCTACAAAACAAACCTTGACATGTATAGTCTACAAGTCTGAGTCTCACCTTCAGGTTTCCTATGAACAAGTCGTCTCATCAGCAGAACCAGTATCACCAGAAGAACCAAAACACAGACTGATGCACCAATCAACACAGGGAGGATGAAAGCCGTCTGGTTATTATCAGGTGGAGGTGTGGATGTAGGTGGAGGTGTGGTGGTGTGTTTGTCTAAAATAAAGCAAACACAGTCATTAAGTTGTCGTCACATTGTGAATGTTGAACCTGCAGAAACACAGACAGGTGAGTGTGTCACCTGTGACAGTGATCCAGCTGGATGGAGACTCTCCATGACCGCTGATGTCACACTTGTAGAGGCCTTCATCAGACCTGGAAACATGCTGGATGGTCATGTGACCTGTAGGCTGCTTCCTGATGAGGGGAGCCATCTTTATAGAAAGCAGCTGGGAGCTTGGAGGGAGTGGTCTCTGTTTTACAGAGCAGAGTGACGTCATCTCCCTCCATCACAGGGAGGACAGGACTCTGCAGGATCACTGATCCACCTCAACACAGAGACAAACTACAGCATTTCATCCATTTACACACAGCTTCATCAACACTAACTCCACACACTCAGCTTACCAGTGACTGTCAGGTTAACCATGTTACTGATGGGACCCTCTCTGGACTCACACCAGTAAACTCCACTGTCCTGTATTAAGATATAGCTGATGTTACAGGACGAACCAGCTGGTTTTTCCCACCCATCTCCACACTGGGTCTTGGTTTCTTTGCTTGTGTTTCTTCTCAGAGTCCATCCAGCAGAACTGTCGTCCTCCTCACAGCTCAGAGAAACAAAGTCATCTTTAAAGAACTGAGAGCTGCTGGGACTCACAGTCAGACGAGCTGTGGGGGTTAAAATGACATTACCATTGTTAAAATGATAGTTGCTGCATTGCAACTATCATTTTTTTAAAATCCAATCTGCAAACATGAACCCAATCAGGTCATATCGGTGAGTGTTTAAGGGATTTAAACTGTGACAGAAGGTTACTGACCTTGGTTTGTTGTGCAGTTCAGCAGTGAGATCAGAACTAAAGAGAAATGAGACTTTGAGCTGAACATGAAGAACAACTCAACCCACACAAACAGCTGAGAAATCCACAAATGAATCCATCCCTTATACATATTTCATATCCATCTTATTATATTTATCTCAGCCTATCTTATGTTTCCTCATCAAATGACTGGAAAGCATATAATCCTTAAATATACCTGGTGAACGACTCCATATATTCACACAATTTAAACTGTCCATGGTTTAAAAGCAGTTAAAATGATCAACATGTGCACTGACTACACTATGAGTAAAGTCATGCGTCCACTGTCCACCTGTGTTCATATAATGAGTGAATGATTTGATCGTTTCACTGCCTGCTGTGTTTCCTCGACTCCTGAGCAAAGATAAAGAGTCAGTCAGACCTGCAGTTGGTCCTCATGGTGTTTTCAACTTGAATTCAGCCTGATTTGTTTTTCATGTCTTTTCCTCCATCATCAGTTATCAGGAGAGCAGACAGTCAAAGTCCAAGAATTCAAACAAACACAGAGATTCTACTTACAGTGCAGACACAGCACAGATGTTTCCTTCATCGTCCTTCTCACTCATTTGAGCTTTTTTCATTTCTGTCACTGACACCAAAGCCCTCCCTCTTCCTCTGAGCACCAGCTTTTCTATTGGCTCAAAAGTAGCAGTGGGAGACTACCTTTTTGTCTTAGTATAAAATGATAAAACAATTTTAAAAATATAGGTATAAAAACACTCCAATGGTCTTTAGTCTTAAATACGCTGAATCTATAATGCTCACAGTCATCAGTCTGTTCACTGAAAAGACATTTGAAAAATCAAATGTACTCTGGTGTCAGTGAGCTGTAGTTGATGAACAAATCTATTTACATTTACTGGAGGTTCCAGTTTGTTATATATTTATATATACATTTCTCGAATATCCTTCGAATCTCGACTAGGGTGTGCATCCAGTAAGGGTCTCCAGGCTAGGTGCCCCATGCTAACCAAGAGTATGTGAGAGAAATAAGGAGATGAAGCCATACCAGCTCAGACGTTACCCAAAATAACAAGATCAACTTCAGGTGTTGAGGAACCAGAAGACACTGATGAGAACAGTGGCTACTGGAACAATAAGGCACAAGTAAGCATGGGATGAGAACAGGGCGCTATCGGAATTTTACTACGCAAGTAATCCCAGTAGGATGGGATTACAGGATAGGTTACATGAAGCGGATGTGGGACCCGTGGAATCTTTGATACCCAACATCAATGCTGACAGTGAAACAACTAGCAGCTCAGTGCTCCAACACAGGGAGCAACTCCTGCATTGAAGGCATTGAATTTGAGAGCAGCTGACCTGAGAGAAAGGAACATCCGTAACCCTTCTCTTCACCTTGTATTTGCTTTAATGTTGTTTTTACTTCTAATTATTATTGTATTTAAATTGGTTGATGTTTTATTTATTTTCAATATCTTTGCTTCTCTCTGTGCCTCTGTAAAGCACTCTGAATGGTCTTGTGTCCGCTCTGGTGGATGGATCATATGGTAGTGCAATTCATCCTCATTGGTGATTGGTCCAAAGTCTAGAGTAAAAGAAGGGGAAAGAAGAGGCTTGTGATTGGTCAAAAATGTGCAATGAAGGAGACTTCTGTTTTTCATTCAGTCTGTTATTAGTTATTAGTTAGTCTGTTATCTATTTAGTAATTATTATTATTACATTAATTATTACATTAATTATTAATTAGTTAGTCTGTTATCTATTCCTTTTTCTTTATCAGCTGATGCCTGGACTGGTGTCTGTGGTCTTAAGCAATATGTTATTTATTTATTTTTACTGGTTTACAATGACGGTACAGTAGGCATTATCAGTGTACATACAATAAAAGCATCTAGTCTTTACTCCAATATTGATGAGGATTTTCCTTTGGCTCTTTTGAACCAAAACAGGTTGGAAAATCACCTGAAATTAAGAGCAATTGAGAATGAATTGCTTTCTTTTCTTCTGTGTTATTATGATGTGCAAAGACTAGCAATAAGAGCAATCTTTTAGGCTCTCCTCATGAGACAATGTAATTGTTTTACTTTTAATACTGGTAAAATGTGAAGGATTATTCATACCATTACACTGTCATTTACAGACAAGCAAGAAATTAAAGGCATACCCTGAACTCTTGACCCCTACATGGAGAGACATTGTTGCACTTTCTTGTCACGTTAGGGTCCACTTGTCAAAGGGAAAAGAGTTGTAAAATCAGTGCAAAGTTGCTGTGAGAGATTATGTTTGTCCTGTGACATAGTTGTGTCTTCTAAACCTGTTGGCAGAGAATGCTATTTGTGTGTGACTTACAGTTTTTCTCAGTCGCTTTGGTGCGTTTCTCAGATCAGAATTGAAATTCTCATTACTATTAGTTCAACCTCCACAACACTCAGTCATTTGTGCACATCATAGTAGCAATTTCTCCTCTCTCTGAACAAACTGCAAATGATTTTGGACATGAATCAGTTGCTTCCATACATTTCCCTGCTGCTTTCTGACATTTCCATTTGCTTATGTCATGTCAGTCAAAAGTAATCATACCTATGGATGCTGAATAGTCGTTCCCAATAAAACTAATAGTCATACATCCATTGCTTGAGTCATCACACACAAAATTGTTGAACTAGTTATCACATGCCAAATATTGGCCATCTGTCAAGCAAATCCTATACCTTTCTGTATCATTGTTCCTGGAAATGTCTCCGAAATTGAACAATTGATCTCAGGTGAATTACAGCTGTCACTCATGAGGAGGCGTGTGAAAGTTTAGTTGTAACCAATGACAAACAACTTGTTCATTGTCAATTATGGATGAATCCTGTGAATCCCCAATTGGCAAGCATATATAAACTGCGCAGGAGCTAGTGTGTACCATTTCTACACTTCTGTGACACAAAATGGAAGGTCAGCACCGTGGAAGAGGGGTGAGGATGCGGGGAGGAAGGGGAAGGGGAAGAGGGAGAAGAGGCAGATATAGGCGGATTCCTAATGAAATAAGGGCTACAATTGTGGACCATGTTGTCAATCACGGCCTCACCATGGAGGAGGCTGGTCGAAGGGTGCAACCCAATATTGGAAGAACTACTGTCAGTTCAATCATTCAAACATTCCGTAGGGAAAACAGGTATGCAAACAGTAATACACTGTACTGTACTGTGCCATCTCAGACACATCACATGTTACTAGGGATGGGTACCGGTGTCCGTTCTGACATAAACGGTAGTAACCAGACCGAAAAGCAGCGCACATTTCGGTGCTTTATTTCGGTGCTTTTTTTTCCTGAGCTGTGATACACTTCTAGCCAATCATTTTACGTTTCCCAGGATAGTAGGCGGGGCCAGGTACGTACGTTCTGTTAGAGCAGAGCTACAGATTAAAAATGCCCAAGGCGAAGCGGTCAAAAGTCTGGCTGTACTTCACAGCAAAAGATGCAAACTCAGCAGCCTGCAACAAGTGCTTTAAGCTGATACTGTGATACTGTCAAAGGAGGTAACACCTCGAATCTGATGAAACACCTGGCGACACATAGCGTTTTTTTTAAAAGCCGAGAAATGCGCCGTATTTGATAGCTTGCTGCGAGACCTCACACTGTGCACGTTGGGTGGGTTGCCAGTTATCGGACCCGGAGCAACATCCCCCAAAAACCCGAATAGGAGAGTCCTGGCCCCTAGCCCTGCCAGTGTAGCAGAAATGATGAGGATGATGATGCAGCAGCAGCCGTTATTCTCTGCGTGAGTAGCTTAATGTTGTGCGAGTGTAATTTACCTTGAGTAGGCTAACCACGTTATTACATTAATGCATGTAAGGTGAACTAGCAAACATCATCATAGCTACATGCGGTTGTTTTCTTGTTTGATGGCAGATACTCCCTTCACCCTGGACAAAAAGGCTAAAATGACCAAAGAAAAAGTGGAAAACAGTTAAACATGAGAGGTTTTTGGACAAAGTTTGTATTTTTTCCATTGTTTAAGCACTGCTTCCAGCCAAGAGTGATACCATATATGCCCCATAGCTGTAGAAAAGGCTAACATTGTTATCTTTTTACAAAAAAAAATAAAACAGCTGAACATGAGAGGTTTTTGGACAAAGTTTGTGTTCTCTATTCTTTAAGCACCGGTTCGAGCACCGTTTAAGCACCGGCACCGTTTCAAAAGTACCGATTTGGCACCGGTATCGGATAAAACCTAAACGATACCCATCCCTACATGTTACTGTACTGTATTTGCAATTTCACAAAAAGTTCACTCTGCACCACATAGGATTGTAAGACAACCTCGCGGAGGGCCCCTTTTTACCCCACAGCAAGAAGAAGCCATTTGTGCAATGGTCATTGCAAGCAATGCAATAAAGCCGAGAGAAATACAAAGCGCTGTCATAGAGAATTACACGGTATTTGGCAATATTGAATCTGTTCCAATTTCAACAATTGACAGAGTACTCAAGAAAAATGAAATCCACATGAGCAAATGGCCCTGCTAGCAGCCATGGATGCAGCATGTGACGACATCACAGCAGGGTCCTGCAGAGGATGGATTCCCCACTCCAGGAGATACTTTCCTCGCTGCATTGCGAGGGATAACATCTGTTGTGATGTAGATGAAAATATGTGGCCAGACAGACAGGAACGACTGGATGTGCCAGCATGATTTACTGTACTGTTACATGTGCTGTTTATTGTTCACATTAGTGCACAGCTCTACCAAATGGGTGATTTTATGTTTACATGTATTCTACAGTGAACAAGTGACTGTAGCATATTTTTCTTTTGCACAATTCTGTAGGATTACAAACACTTCTACACAATGGAAATGTGAAACGTACGTATTCAGTGTCTCAGTTACTCCCAAGACTCCCATAACATCTACAGTGACTTTACTGCACATTTCAGATGGCTGTACAGGTACACTGTTAACCTTTGCTGTATTTTTCACAGTAAAATACCACAAAATGCCCAGTAACTTACCTGAAAACATTTCTACAGTTAATTACTGTAATTTGCTTTGCATTATGGGTATATTAAGGTTATTTACATTTACTTACTGTATTTTTTAAAATTGCGGTAGTAGTTATACCTACCGTTAACACATTAGCAGTAGTGCTACTGTATTATGTGATTTGAATGGTTCATCATACTGTTTGTGTATTTTTACTCTTTCAGTGGTTGGTTGCAATAGTGCATTACATTTTAACTCTTTCACTGCCAACCATTTCCAGATTTTCCTCCAACCTATGCCATTTGTCAGTATGATACCAGTGAAAGTATTATGGTTTTGACTTTTTAGGGGACTTGCCTGTGTGTAAGGTTCAAGAATTCTGATCATCTAATCTGCTGCATGCAGTTGTATGCACATGCACAGCTGCTGCAAGTGTGTGCTTGCCACTGCGTTGCCAAAGGCGAACTTCAGTCATTGGAGAATATTGTAATAATTTGGCGGAGGCTTCTCAGTCGAGCAGTAACTGAATTGCTCATTTACTGAACGTGCAACATGTACAGAACTCTTCTGGGAACTACTCAACCCAACTTAGTGAAACACACACTGAATGCTTGCTGGCCCCGCCCACCCAACCACCTCTACCAACCACCACTCCATATCCTGACTGACATGACCTGTGATCCAGTGATTGACAGGAGAGGAAAGACAGGCCAACTTTGTTAACTCTTCGTTACGATATGCTCGAGAGGACAAAAGATTTAGCACCTCGTTATTGTTGGACCTCTGTGTGGAAACTGTAAACGGGACGTCATAAGGTAATGCAAAGGACTCTCCTACCTAACATACTAGTTTATTAATTTTTAAGAGCATATATATTTTTTGTGTGTGTGGGGGAGGGGGGGGGGGCTTAAATTCGGTGTTAGCTTGGTCGAAATAGCACATTAGCTGAATTATTCTGGAAAAAATAGGTTGTGTGTGTTTTTTTTCTTTTCTTATTTAAATATATATTTAGATATATATTTTCCACGGGGAGGGGCGAGGAACACAGGCGCAACCACAGTCTTTGTCTTTTTCCCGCCGAGTGTGGTGCATTGTCCTCCTGCGCTTCTGTTCTATGACTATTGAGAAGCTGGCCACGCTAACAGTGGGACATTTAGCTTCAGCTAAAGCAGCAGGTAAAAATACACATTTAATGAGAATAAAGAAAGACAACTTTTTTTTTGGAAATTTAGAGACTGCTAAAACAATCTTATCCAGTTTTGAGCTTGCTCATGTAGGTTAGCCTGCTTTATTGAATTTTGTGTGAGCTGCAGTACACAACATTAAAAAGTTAATATAACATTAGGTTGGTGGCGTGAGGAACTCCAACCTAAGTTTAATATTTATTATTTTTTTAGGTGGGAAGGGGAGCATGTTTTTTTTCCTTTAATACAACGTCTTCCAGGGTCTTTTTCATAGGAAAACCGTGCAACGTCTGTGTTAGGTTGGTCAAAAGAGCAATTAGTTGAATTATTCTTGAAAAGATGGGTTGTGTGTTTTTTTTCTTTTATTTACTTATGTAAATATATTTTTCAAGGGTTAAATAAATGCAACATTAAATTAACAATTGTCTCTCTGTCTTTTCCCGCCCAGTGTGGTGCATTGCTGTTCTCCTGCCCTTGCTGGCTGCGCTGACAGTGTGATGTAGCCTCAGTGTTTGTGTTTTAAAGGCTTTTTCCACCAAGATGTCTGTTGAGAGAGAGATGACCTTACCTATCACACCAAGGGTAATAGCGCTTGGTAAGTAAATAGTTTCAATCCTCTTGTAATATTTTTGTAAAAAATCTAAGTAATTATTGTGGTATTTGTACCCACAACAACTTACTTAACAGGGGTTTGTCTGTTTTATATTGTATAAAAATAGAATCCACACAGTTTGCTGCTGTTTCTCTTATTATTTATTATACACAATGACCAACAGGAAAAAACAGCCTAACATTTCAGCACAGGCCAAAATGCCAAAACATTAGGCAGTTTTTTCCTGTAATTGATCATAATTTTCATTACATAATAAATAATAAGAGAAACAGCAGCAAACTGTGTGGATTCTATTTTTTTACAGTGTGAGGCCTGCTATCCAGCATTCTTGTGGAAACCTTATTTGTAAGGGTGAGCACATTGTCTTATTGGACTCTTGTCTGTTTTTAGGGAATAATTTCATGTCTGCAAGCCGCTGGATGATCAGTTTGGAGGGCAAGGTATTTTATGAGCCTGAGCAGATGCATGACTTTGCCAGCACCCTTGCTGTCTTCTTTGCGTCATACTACGTTTTCAACCTTGAGTATCAGGAGTCAGCGTCCCTCACACTGGAGATGATACAGAGGTAAATACTTTACACCATTTAAGAATGAAATATATGTGATAGCTTGACTACAGTTGCAGAAACATATAGGTGATTGCTGTAATGTATAGCCTTTTTTCCGTTAAAAGGTTCTTTGTGAGGATCAATCCAGACATGGAAACAAAATGCCCTGCAAAACTTGGTACAAGCTGCAAGACAGGTCGTGTCGTAAAGAGGAAGGTTACAAGTATCAGCCCTCGGATCACCACCTTCCTCCAGCGGCTCTCTGAGTTTGAATGAGTTTTTTGAGTTTTATTCAGTTGAAAAATGTTTTTCTTGTTAAAAAAATATCAACAATAAATGTTGGTTTAATTCACTATTCTGAGACTACTTTATTGAATTATATTGTTTTTTGTAAATGTTCTTATATTGAATATGAATGTTAATATTATTTTATACTTGTGTTTTGTCACTGACCTTAGGATTATTGTGATTCTGATTATTAAGTCATTAAGTCAGGCAGATTAAAGCCCGAGAGAGAGAGAGAGAGAGAGAGAGAGAGAGAGAGAGAGAGAGAGAGAGATAGATAGATAGATAGATAGATAGATAGATAGATAGATAGATAGATAGACCACCACAGTCCAGGATGAGACAACAAACATCCAAGAATACATTGGGAAGATGGCCCCAACTGACCGAGTGCTCAGTGAATACCTCAGGCAGCAGAAACCCAAGAAAGAGGAGGGAGACGAGGAACCAGGGGCGGAGCGTGGGGGGGCTTACTGGGCTTAACCCTTGTGTGGTGTTCATATTTTTGTTACTCAGCCAGTGTTCATGGGTCTGGTGGACCCGCTAGAGTTTTTGGCTTTCCAAATTAACACTATCAAACAATTTTATGTTAAATTACTCATCAGATGTTTACTTCATCCCAATTACAAGACATATGAACAGCAAACATTGTTAATTTTTCCCTTTACCTTTGTTAGATCACATTTATGAATTAATGTGCTTCTTGTTTCTTTTTTTCTTTTTTTTTTATAAAATGTTATAAAAAAATAAATCAGTTATAATCAAGTGGAGTGAGTGGAAAGACACAACTTATTTACACGTGAAGCAATATGTTTCACAACTAAATGGGATCAGCTGCTCATCAATGGTGACATTAGGCCCAGGGTTGTAAAACAGGGGGAGGTGGTGCACCCACTTATCCCACACTGTCCTGATGGCAGCTAGCTTGTCTCTCTGCCGTCGAGCTGGTCTGTCGTCTCGGTTATCAAAACGGATAATCCTGGAAATTTTGTGGAAGTTTTCCAGAGACATTGATGCATGGAAAGGTTCTTGCCGGTTTCTGCATCCCACAGGGATTCTGTGGATTCCCCTTTGGACCTCAAAACTCCTGCAAGGATAAGAACCCCAAAGTAGGCCTTTGGGGTTCTTAGATGAATTTGGTCCATCTCCTTCCACCTCTCTCCAAAAACACACCGTCCTTCTAGATTACTGCAATCCAGAATAATTTTCTGGATGGAATCTGGGATGAAAAGCTCAAATGAAGACTTGATGTCCTGCACATGAGTAACTGTCAGCCGTGTTGGCCCTGGCTTATCACAGTAACAGCTCTGCAGGGTGGCTGGTTTCTTGGGCAAGAAGACCATTCAATTTCACCAGTTATTGACATCCATATTTCTTCACTTGCTGTCTGGTGGGCTTGTTCTGGTCCTGGAGCTGGCTGCAGATGGGGTACTCGTCTTTTTTTTGTTACTAAATGGTGCTCAACCTCATCCTCTTCTTCAAAGTCACTGTCAGACTCTGAATTTTCAGAAATGTGAAATATTCTGAAACCTCTTTGTCAACATCATCATCCGAAGCCCCTCTCTCTTCCAAAATCAATTGGATGGCCCTCGCAGCAGATAATCTTTTGCCATCTTGATCAGTTGTGATAAAGAACCACACTGGCAACGTCTTATTTATAGTATTATGCCCCTAATTTGCAGGTGGGACAGGGTATGAGAAAATAAAATTTGGATCCCTCAAGAAAGAGGGTAAAATGTGTGGGAATGTCAGAGCAGACGGTGTTGGTAGTTGAATTTTCAACAATGCTGCAACTTTGTGCGGGAGCAGGAGGGGAAGAAAACACTATCAGCAGCACCAGAAAGGAGGAAGACAGAGTGTGGGAACACAGGACCTACACTTTCAACACTTTTATTAGACCTGGGTCCAGTGGACCCGAACACCTTGTATGTAATGTAAATGCGTGGGGGGAGGTACAGTATGCGGTCATTGACAATTAGTTCGGATTTATGTTCTTCACAGAAAATAAGCCAAAGCCAATGAATTTCAGGTTGAAAAAATAATTAATTGTTTAATTTTTCTTTTGAGAAAAACTGAAAACGGGTCTCACAGACCCGAACACCATACAAGGGTTAAGCCCGGGTTGTTTTGTCAGAAGCCCGGGGTCTTTTGGAGTGTAATTTTTCATAGTTAGATGTCTGGCTGACAACTGTATAAAACAAAAAGTACACACAATATTCGAAGCACATAGTGCACACTGTGGGAATTTACCACTGTGCGTGAATCCCCCCCCTGATCCGAGCTCAGGCACTAAGCGACTGAGCGAGGGGGTGGGGCAGCTGCTGCCTGTGAGTACGCTGTTGGAGAAACGGAGCCAGCCATTAGTGATGTGCGATACCACTGATTTCCTTTCCGATCCGATACCAATTAATATTCAGGGTGGTATCGACGATACTGATCCGATACCGATACTTTGTACAAAAACTTATTTTATTTATTGCATCTCAAATTATAGCGTCATAATGATTACAGGATATCAGATTACTTGTTCTTATCACTTAATAATGCAGAGTTCATCACATAGAAATAAAAAAAAAAACTGAAGTTGTGGCTATTTGAACTTGTTGCCTGCCTGCAGCACTAAAGGACTCTGTGAGAGACATCTGTCTCAGCACCTGTCTCTGTCCTCCTCTTCAGTTCACCTCAACATACGCTCTCATATTCTGTGATATGATTTACTGTGAGGTGTTTGACAAGGTTAGTGATGTTGCCACAACCATACATGCCAAGAATCACAAATTTCAGTGCCCCTCCCGAAAATCTCCCGGAGCCACCATTCTCCCGAATTTCTCCCGATTTTCCACCCGGACAACAAAATTGAAAAACCATATTGCAGAATTCATAGCGGGCCCAGCCAATTCCAGTCTCTAACAATGTCGGCAGCAACTTAGTTTTAATATTACTCTTATTTCTCTTTCTGGGTCGCAAAAAAAACTTTTAACATATTCTCAGGTGAGAATGTAGCTGTGTAAACTTCAAATATCTGAGCCGACCGACACATCGTTTTCAAACCCCCGCGGTCTTTCGCTACTCGAGTTAAACATGATATATAAGTCACTTAGAAAACTTAAAAATGTTATTGTTTGGCTTTTTCAGTGTTTTATTTGTAAATCAGTTTGGCTGAGATTAAAGTTATTAGATTAGATCAAATTAAATTTAACTTTATTAATCCCTCGGGAGGGTTCCTCCGGGTTTTCACACAGCTGAATAAACATCAAACAGAAAACTGATTAAACAGAAGAGTTTACGCCAGTGCCCTGTTATATTTTAGATAGCAAGGAGCAGACGGCAGTTTCACTCCACCGAGGGAGCTCGTGACGTACTACCCAGCTTTCTTTAGACCGCGAAGGCCGGGTCCTCAAGTGGAAGCAGCCTCTGAATTTGGACACCCCGGCTATTTCCGGACATTTAACGTATTTTACCCAATAAATAAACACTGTAAAATGTATTTATCCCCCCCCCAGCAGCCCTTTTGAATATCTCCCTAGTGTGGCCACAACACCTCACGTTTTTGCCACATGTATCGCAAACCACGTTTCAGCTTTTGTGGAGGTAAAATACGTTCGCACATTACTCCAATTACGCTCAGCCATTGTTGTGAGTGCGCACGCCAAGGGGCTGCGAGACAGACAGCCGTATTTCACACATGACTATGAAAGGCGAAAGAGGAAGTAGTTCCTTTGAATGTAGACAATCCGAATGTTATAGTTTCTTTCCACTGTGTTCCTGTTATTGATAGACTACAAATTTACCCTAAATTACTAAAATATCGATATTTTAATGTGAGAATCGATTCTAGAACATAAATGACTGGTATCGGAGGAATCGATATTTCAGGATCGATCCGCACATCACTACCAGCGAACGTTTTGTTTATTAATTTGAATACCCTGAAATTTAATGATTTAGTTGAATATAAAATGACACAGAGTCAATAAGGGGAACTGTCACGGTATGGCATGGCACACCGTGGAAGGAGTGGGGAAGGAGGACCCAGGCGCGGTGCTCTATGTATAGGCAGTGTTTATTTACAAAGTGAAAAACAACGTAGCAATAAATCCCCGTGTTCTCCCAGACTCCCGTGTCGTGTCTCCCCGTGAATAGTCCTTGTTTCTGTGCTCTCCGCTCCCGTGTCAGCACCCCCCCGGTGCTCGCTGCTCCCGTGTCTTCCACGCTCCTCCTGCGGGAAACAAAAGACGCAGCCGTCAGGACACATACAACTTGCGGGCATACACACACACTAACTCTGTAACGTGGAGTCTCATGCAATGATCCCGCGTCGGTGGGAGCTCCAAGACTCTCCTAAGTAGCTCCCCCGACGAGCCCTGATCAGCGGCAGGTGTGTGGCTTCGGGTGTGGCCAGTCCCTCCGCAGGGCCACACCCCTCAGGCCTGCAGGTGGCCGAGCTCCATCCTCCAGGCACACCCGCAGACATACACACCCATACCTCGCCTAAACATATGAGTGGGACAGACTAACACAGCACAGGGAAACACACATATGTACACGCACAGAGAAGGGGAAAACGACACCAAAAATACATAATAATACACAGGTCCATGACTGCCCAGGGATCCTGGGTTGCCCAGTCCCAGGACACTGACAGGAACAGATAAAAAAAAAACAAGATAAGGTCAAATATAAAGCAGAGATGTGTTTCTGTTAGAGGAGTTAATTCGTGGAATAGTTATGACAGTGATTTAAAAATGTGTTGTTCATTTTCCTTGTTTTAAAACATGTTTAAAACTAGAGTATTAGAAAAATATATCAATTAAGAATGAAAAGAGCAAAAATATTAATACAGCAAGTGTTGGTTGTTTTGCTTTGATTATTGTTATGAAATTAAATTTAATGTATTTACTTATCTAAGGTGGAAGGGTTTTTTGTTTTGTTTTGTTTTTTGTTTGTTTTGTTTTACTCTTTTGCTTTGAGCCCATATGCTTCAGCCAATACTTTTTGATTAGCCTTGTCTTGTGCTTTCTTTCTTTGTGATAGATCTTTATTCTGTATTCATTGAGATATTTGAATGCTAATCAAATAATAACCTCCACAATAAAAGAAATGTCTGCAGAAACCACACACACACTTTCTCACACCCTACACTCTCGCCAACCTACGGGCACATGTTCAACTGGAAATATACAGAATGACAACTTTATTCCTTGACTCTGTTTGTTCCTCCCTCATTTGAACATCCACAAGTGTCCTGACCCGACACCCTGAAGTGATTGATGCCAGTTCATATTTCCTGAACCCTTCTAAACAGGAATTACATCACTCGCGTAACAGTTTAAACATGAATTGTCCAACAAACGGGACACGAACTGCAGACAGAAACAACAATGGGATGATATGCAAAAATTTAAGGAGTCAAGCAGCAGACTAGCTGCCAAGAGCAATGCAAATAAGTGAGTTAAAAAATCCAGTGTAAGCTCAGAGTTCACTATTTTTTTCTGACTGAAAACAGTGCAATAATGCAGATAAATGATAGAAGTCATTATTATGCTTTTATATATGAAATTATTCAACATTTAAATGTTTCCCCCTACGTATAGAATTAAAAGAAATTAAATAACCTACAACAATCAAGGGCATCATTATCGTTTGCTGCACACAGCTGCACTTCCAAACATAAAGGAAAGTGAGATGATACTGATAAATGCTAGTGTGTCCACACAGCAGTGCTGTGTTACACTGAGTGAAAAAGGTGCCCTATTATCTCTTTCATAAGACATTATGTCTAAAGTGGAAGCTCACTGTTCTTTGTTGGATCCACAAGGGGAGGTGTAGCAGAGTTTAGAGTAACGTCAAAGCATAAATACTTCAAACTATATTGAACGGTTCATTTTGTTGTCTTAGAGGAACAGAGTGAGCTTTGTTTCTAAACTCTTGTTTATCAAAAATCAGCACATAATTGAGAAAAAGACTTTTACTAAGTTAAAGTAAACTCAGTTGTATTCACTGGTTGCTCTAATAATGAATTATGCCATCACCAGTCACTGATGAAAGATGACAATCCATAACTAAATGATAGATGGGGAAACAGTTTCCATTTCAGACCCTGCCATCCTGATGACTGCACACAAACCTGTCTGAATGTTAGGAGTGTGGCACCTTGGATACAGAAAGTTGATCACTATGTCATGTGGGTGTGTTATTCAATGTTTTTTAGCAGTTATCTGTGTGTGGATGTGTCTTAACAGGAATCAATTTGATTTAATTGTGCAATCAGCCTTCCAGCAGTGTGTAAGCTGGTAGAGAGCTGCCTGGTGAGGGACTGAACCAGTCCTGGGGGTGCACTTTTATGGTGTAATCTGCTTTTTAACTAATCTGTTGTATCTGTTGTCAGCAGATCTGTATCTTTCATCTGTACCTTGTCTTTGTAAAATAAACGTATTGCTTTACTTTGTTTGTCTCTTGGAGTTTTTCCCGCTAAAATGCTTATGTAACACTTCTGGAGTCATTACAGTATACTAGGACCAGTTAGGTTCGACTACTAGATCAGTAATGAGTGTAGCGTGTGATAAAGACCACAGACCAGAAAATACGTTTAAATTGCCGGATTATTATTTTGTGAAGACAGAGAATAGACAGTTATAGACACATTACATAACACATTCAACATCACACATTTAAGGAAAACAAGATATTTTCTTTCCCCTTTTTGTTAAGTATGTTCTGTTAGTTTATCCTATTTATCTCAAAACCTTTTATTTGGCTTTAAAAGGATGTTATTCTCAACCTAGGTTATTGTCTTATTTATTTCAAGTTCTACGTTCAAGTTTATCCTTTGATCTATTTGAGTTAACACTGTGTTATTTTAAATCAATTTTAGTTTCTTTAAGCCCAAGATTTAATTTAATCTTGGTCTAGGTTCACCTTTAAATTTCAACCAGTTCTTATTTTGTTTTAACCCAACAAAATTATTTACATTTCCATTAACACCATTACAGCATTAAAATGTAAGTTTGACCAAAATAAATTACAAAAATAAATAAATAAATGTAAAACTGAAAACAATTCAGCAAAAGGCTGAATGAATCCCTTAAACAAACAAACAAAGAAACAAAAGAAAGTTGTCTCTGTGTCCTTTAACTATTAATCCTGGAATTGCTCTGAATGATTATCCAGTGCTTTGAAAGTCCGCTGTTCTTTTGCAGAGGTGTATGGATTAATCCTACCAGTTTTTTTCAGCGAAAGAGCTCAACGTCCAGCAGGGGGCGTTTCCCTTTTCCTGCTCAGTATAGTTCAATGGGTCCGTGGGTGGCTCGCCATCTTGTTTCTCGCTCAGCGGATCAAACTCCGATTCTAGCTCGGCATTTCCCGATCCAAACCTTAATGGCCTACCATAACAACAAAATAAAGTGCATAAACATTCGAAAATAACACACGGGTAGCCCTTAAATAACAGTAAAAGTCTGTTTTTCCAGCTTATTTAGCCGTAAATGAGGTGACGCCAATATGGCGCGCTGAAACACCGTCAAAGGCCTTTGAACTGCAGCCTGTGTGTCGGTTAAGCACGAATCCACCGTTTTTAACATAAAACAACAAATCTGCTACCTTGGCTCTCCATTTGCATGAAATGAGCAATATAATTCAACAAAACATTTCTTGCATGAAATAACATACAATTTCTGAACTCACCAAGTCCCGTTCGGTTATGTTATGTTTACAACGTCACCAAGGCAAGGACAGGTCGGAAAAACAAAAATACATTCTCCTACATTCTACATTCTAGGGCAGGGCGATATGGCAAAAAATATTTATCACGATATAGATTTGAAAATTTGCGATAACGATATAACTGACAATATAATTGATGCAAAACAAAATACAACTCCACAACTTTTTTTAGTGGAAAAAACCCCCATCAATTTGTTTTTGTTTAAACAAGCAGCTGTTTATTTTAATGTGCATTACAGCCACACAAAATTCAACAGTGGTTATCCTGTTATATACATGGTTATCCATAATCATGTAATGTATATCCACAAAACTTAAGAGGTGCTTTGCAACAAAAGTGCAGTGTACAAAATCAATAAGTCAAATAATAATATTGCACAAACTCTTGAGTAAAAACAAAACAAACAAAAAACATAGATAAATTATGCTACTGCTCGTGGAAGTTTTTCTACATTTTAAGTTTTAAGATTCTTTGCCAGAAACACTAACATGTTCACAGATGCGGGCTTAAGGGAGGACCTTTGACAAGTTACAACATTTCCACCTGTGCTGAACAACCTTTCAGATGCAGAGCTAGTTGCTGGAATGCAGAGGTATTTCCTAGCTAATCTGCTGATGTGGGGAAAGTTTACTGTGTGAACTTTCCACCACGAAAGAGGATCACACTCACTGTCTGCTGGTGGACTATTCACTTCTCAGTTCAGATGATAACCTCTCTGCAGTTACCTCCATCTTGCCACTAACTGGTACCTTCAACCAGGGGCGGAGCGTGGGGGTGGCTTACTGGGCTTAAGCCCGGGTTGTTTTGTCAGAAGCCCGGGGTCTTTTGGAGTGTAATTTTTTCATAGTTAGATGCCTGGCTGACAACTGTATAAAACAAAAAGTACACACAATATTCGAAGCACATAGTGCACTATGTGGGAATTTACGACTGTGCGTGAATCCCCCCTGATATTGGTATGATCCGAGCTCAGGCACTAAGCGACTGAGCGAGGGGGCGGGGCAGCTGCTGCCTGTGAGTGCGCTGTTGGAGAAACGGAGCTAGCCATACTAAGGAGAGCTTAAGTTTGACCAGGTACCAAAGCAAATCATTCGTACCGTACAAATAATGTAAATATGACGGTGAATCATGAAAGATTGATATCAAACTGATCACTTGACTAATATTATCTTACTTGCTCTTCAAGTGAATCAACAAATGGCAAAATGAAAAGCCGAACAAATGCTATTTTTTTTAGAGAGTCTTAGCTTACGTGTGTTTATTTCATATTTTCAGTTCTTACCCTCCCCGACTAAATCGATTTCAGTTATGTACTGAAATATAAGAATGGACATTAGAGGCTTCTTTCAAATGTGGAGCAGGGAAATTATTTTACTGCTATTGGTAAATAATCATCATCATTACCCTTGCATTTATAATAGAATCTGCAGCATTGATATTGTATTCAGAGGTTTAAACAGTGTGTGTGTTTTAGAAAGAATAAGTTGCAGGCTGACAGGAAGTTGCAGAGAGTTTGCAGAAGTGAAAGCAGAGTCTAAGTTATTCTGAGCAGGTTAGACGAGGCTATTTGAATTACTAGGTTATTCAAATTGTCTGTTATACTTTTATATTCTTTTATTAAGCTTTTAGTAGAGGTTCTTGATTAAAACATTTATTCAACATAGTACATGTAGTTTCAGTTAGGTTATTACACATAAGGATGAGCCTCTGGTCTGGTAAAAGGTCAGAAGTGCAACGGGTGAGATGAGAGGGCATGTAAGGTCAACACACACACACACACACACACACTAGTTAGACTCATTTATAGGTGAGAAGTTGGTCATGTTTGTCTCTGGAAAGAGGAACAGCGTCTGGCAAGATGTGGGGCTCGTGTTCCAGAAGAGACAAAGACAACGTTCTTTTAAACTGTGTTAAAAGTCATTGTGGTTGATTTGACGTATATATTCTGTCTGTGACGTATGAAGGGGCGTCATTAATTTAAACCCTGATGCTATAAAAATCTGTGTAATAATAATAATAATCAAAAATCTTTGATTAAGTCGAAGATTAATTCTTGTCTGCGTACAGATTATTCTTCCCACGCGTGTATTCATTAAAATCATCGTTTGACTTCACCCGGCCGATTAGTGTGGTTATTCTTCGATCACCTCTTGTATCCTTCCTCAGGAAAATGTTATTTTATATATTATGCTTTGTATGTTGTTCAGTATATTTCTATGCAAAACAAGGCTATGTCCACACGTACCCGGGTATTTTTGAAAACGCAGATTTTTCTATGCGTTTGCACCTGAGAAAACGCAGCGTCAAAGATGTGCACATTTTTTGACGTCACACTGTGCACCACGTTATTGTTTCGGTGAAATGAATTTCTACAATACTGTTACTGTTAATTGTCTGTGAAGATTCTCAGTCATCCAGGTCATCGTAGTCAAAGGAGCTTGCAAAGAAAAGCGTCTGGACTTCTTTAAGTTGCTTGAAGACGTTTCACCTCTCATCCGAGAAGCTTCTTCAGTTCTAAGGTCAAATGGTGGAGAGTACCAGATATAAACCTAGTGGGAGTAACCCCCCACAGAGGGACAAAAGGACCCCCTGATGATCCCCTAATCGCCTGAGCCAAGGTGTGAAACTGGGTGTGGGTCCCAATCAGCCAGAGTTTTGGGTGTGTTCATTGTGAAACCTGGCCCCACCTTGTCATGCGAATTCCTGAGGTCAGATGGCCCAGGATGTGAGTGGGCGTTAAGGCGTCTGGGAAGGGAACTCAAAACTGGACTATAGATGGCAGAGAGTTGGTGTCGTAAACCCCCGCCTCTGTTCAAAGATGGTCGCTCACAGTGGACATAGATGGCTTCTTTCACTCCTCTTTCAAACCATCTGTCCTCTCTGTCCAAAATGTGAACATTGGCATCCTCGAAAGAGTGTCCTTTATCCTTAAGATGCAGATGGACTGCTGAGTCTTGTCCTGTGGAGGTGGCTCTTCTGTGTTGTGCCATGCGCTTGTGAAGTGGCTGTTTGGTCTCTCCAATGTAGAGGTCTGGGCATTCCTCGCTACACTGTACAGCATACACCACATTGTTAAGTCTGTGTTTTGGCGTTTTGTCTTTCGGGTGAACCAGTTTCTGTCTTATGGAACGCCAGGACTGCCATAATGAATTAATTAAATACACCATTACTAGCATCCCCAGACTTCTACCTTTCTACCTATAAAACCCGAGAGCAGTCAAATGGTGGAAGTGGCTTCTACCTTTCTACCTATAAAACCCGAGAGCAGTCAAATGGTGGAAGTGGAAGCTAAATTGGCTAGTCATTCATATGTATATTAGGTCGTTACCTAGGAATTCTGGAGGGAGGGGAGTGGGGGTGAGTGATTGAGGGGGTGGGGGAGTGTTTCAGTTTGCCATCTTAGGGAGAAATCAACACATGTCCTTTGTATGTCCTTTGTTGCTGACATTTATTGATGAAAACAGTACAAAAAACCAACCGTTTGTACACATATTTACAAATAATGATAAAAAGTGAGTGAGTACATTTCAACATTTTCAGCAATCACAATCCTGGCACTGCCATGGTATCTGTCGTCTGCATTTACCACATGTGTACCTGTAGCAGTGAACACATCGCACAGTGGCCTGATTTTTTTTTTGCATCTGTGTACTTGGATTTTAGGTCGCAAGCCACCCAAAACTTGCTCCATGCACCACTCAGCAGGCCATTTGTAAATATGTGTACAAATGGTTGGTTTTTTGTACTGTTTTTATCAATAAATGTCAGCAACAAAGGACATACACCCATGTGTGTTGATTTCTCCCTAAGATGGCAAACTGGAACACTCCAAGTTGGTGACTTTTGGAGATTTGTTTCCCTGGATGATTGAGAATGCATCAAGATGAAACACAAAAGGAAGCTCACCGCAGGCTGATGGAACCATTCCTAGACAAGGGCAGAAATGTTACCACGGACAATTTTTTCACATCGCTTTCACTTGCGCAAAAACTTCTTGGACGGAAAACCACCATCCTCGGCACAGTCAACAAGATTCGCAGGGAAATTCCTCAATCCACTAGACAGACAGATCGCAATGAATTCACCACTCAGGTATGTTGCAGGTCTTTTGTGGTTCTATGTTTATGTGTTTCATTGTGTGTAAAAGGGCTATGAAAATAACAATTTATCTTATTTCTTAGGTGTTTTCAACCTCTGCTGCCACGCTGACGGCGTATGCGGCCAAACGGAAGAAGACAGTCTATATTCTTAGCAGCATGCACAGCGTGGTTCAGACTGATAACACCACCAAAAGAAAGCCAAACACTGTCACCCTTTACAACAAAACAAAGTGTGGCGTGGATGTGATGGACCAGATGGTTCGGGAGTACACTGTCCGCAAAGGAACACGGCGCTGGCCAGTCGCCGTGTTTTATAACATGATTGACATGGCAGCACTGAATGCACATGTGCTGTATCAAGCATGCACCGGGACGAAGGAAAGACGGGTGGACTTCCTGGTGGCGCTTGCAACAGAGTTGGCTCACTCTCATGTAGCTGCGAAGAAGGCAAGAAAAGATCAGTTGCTTCGGGCAGAACCCTAAACACCGAGCCCTGGATAAAGGGCCACGTGTCAGGTCAAACACAGATGCAAAAAAAATCAGGCCACTGTGCGATGTGTTCACTGCTACAGGTACACATGTGGTAAATGCAGACGACAGATACCGTGGCAGTGCCAGGATTGTGAGTGATTGCTGACAATGTTGAATTATTTGTAAATATGTGTACAAATGGTTGGTTTTTTGTACTGTTTTTATCAATAAATGTCAGCAACAAAGGACATACACCCATGTGTGTTGATTTCTCCCCAAGATGGCAAACTGAAACACTCCAAGTTGGTGACTTTTGGAGATTTATTTCCCTGGATGATTGAGAATGCATCAAGATGAAACACAAAAGGAAGTTCACAGCTTTTAGCATCTCCCCCCCCCTCAATCACTCACCCCCACTCCCCTCCCTCCAGAATTCCTAGGTAACGACCTAATATACATATGAACGACTCCAGCATTTGACTGACTGCTCTCCGGCTTTTAAAGGTAGAAACGCAAAATGATGACTCCGCAGGGGTCTAAGGTAGAAAACCAAAATGACTGCTCTCCGGGGGTCTAAGTATAATTAATTAAATGTGGCAATAATTAATTAAAATTGGAATTAATTAATTCAATAAATAGTTATGACACATGTAATTAATTAATTATTGACACATTTAATTAATTATTTATGTATTTCACTTTTTAATTAATTATTGCCACATTTAATTAATTATTTAATGGTGTATTTAATTAATTCATTATGGCAGTCCTGGCGTTCCATACTGTCTGAGCGTGTTGCTGGGTCTGAAATACACTGGGATGTCATGCTTGGAGAAAACTCTCCTGAGTTTTTCTGATACACCGGCCACATAGGGGATGACAATGTTGTTGCGTCTGTCCTTCTTATCCTCCTTCGCTGGTGTCTGGTCTTCTTTTCTGTGCCTCTTTGCTGACTTTAAAATTCTACTCTCTGCAGTGTTTAAATGCTTACATATACACACAGTTACTGTCCCTCCACACATACGACTCGGTTCTGCTTCTATGCCCCAGCTTTGTTTACTTTTTCCCGCCGAGGCTTCTAGACTTCTGATTGGCCAACATTTCTACACGGTTAGGAATATAGCTCCACCTGCTGCTTTGGCATTTTCATAGCAGCGTTTTCCTTCATTTCTGCCTTTACGTGTGGACGGGATTATTTTTTAAAACGAAAACGGAAAATCTCTGTTTTCAAAAATACCCGTGTACGTGTGGATGTAGCCCAAGAGGGATTTCAGTACACAGCAGGATATTCACATTTGTAACCAGATATTTACATACACTTTAGGGAGAAAACATAAAACATTTTTACTGTAAAACATCAATTTAGAGTAAACTTTTGTTTTAGATAAATATTGAAATATATTCTGAATTAGTTAAATGTCAGAATAAAAAGAGGGAGCTGTCTTTTTTAATCACTTTCATCAAATGTAGGAGTACATGTACACTAATTTTATTGTTAATTAATAAGAAACTCCAGACGATTCCATTCTGAGCTGAAGAAGCTTCTGATAGGTTAGTAGAGTCCATGTGAGTAAATTGGTGGCACAGCTGTGGATGCATATAAGGCAAAACACAGAGTCTGTTTCTCTGACATGGGAAAATCAAGATATGTCAACCAAAACACCAGGAAAAGAATCGTGGAGCTCCATAAGTGTGGCTCAATTTTGAATACAATTTGGTGGCATTTGCAATTAAGAAATACAGATAGTTTCTCTCTTTACTCTTAAAGTTAACAAATATGCTTTTTATATTTATCAATCTAAAAAAATAACATTTAGTCTGATTTGATCTTACAATTAAAAAAGTGTTTTGATCTGAAGATTTTGTAAATATCTGTATATTTGATGATTGTCAGCACAAAGAGGGAGAGAGAGGAACAGAGAGGGAGAGAGAGAGAGAGGAGCAGAGGGGGAGAGAGAGGAACAGAGGGGGAGATGGAGAATGAGGACAGAACAGAGACGAACAAGAGCAGGTGAGACACACATATTAGTCAAATGGTTGTTTACCCAAAGTATCACCGTATCATAGGTCCTCATGTATCTCGTACCTAGTGTTTCTTTTTAGGTTTGTTATTTTTCAAATTCTATTTTTATTAAGTTATGCAGGCTTGTTTGCACAACAAGGCTAAATAATTATGTAAACTTTTCTCAATCTAATACTTTGGTAGAATTAAAAAATAAGTGTAGTGCAGGTCTATGATGATTTTTAGTGCTACTATCATCTAGTTCTGATTCTGGTTCTGTCTTGGTTAAATCCTAAGTAGTCCTGATTTTGAACTGTTGTAGTCCTGTTTTAATTCTGGATCAGTTCTGGGTCTGGTTGAATTGGGGTTTAGTCCTCGTGTCTCGATACAGGCCCGACTTTGTTCTGTCTTGCTGCTTAATTAAAAAACTAGTTTAAGGTGTCCTGCATATGTGATATATATTTTTCCCTATATGAAGTCATTCTTTTTTGAACAAAACTCAAAACAGAGCCTATTAATCTTTCAGTCATTTCTAACCCCCCCCCCCCCAAAAAAAAAAAAAAAAAAAAAAATCCAACATGCATACTACCCTTTAGGGCTAAGCCCCGGGTGTTTTCAAATGTCTGGCTCCGCCTCTCCGAGGAACCATCATGGAAGGACAGGCCCCTGCACGGTATGTACCACCGGCAGATAGAGGAGGTGGCTGATATCCAGAAATCCTACCAGTGGCTGGACAAAGCTGGACTGAAAGACAGCACAGAGGCACTAATCATGGCAGCACAAGAACAAGCTCTGAGTACAAGATCCATAGAGGCTATCACACCAGGCAAGACCCCAGGTGCAGGCTGTGTAAAGATGCTCCAGAGACAATCCAGCACATAACAGCAGGGTGCAAGATGCTAGCAGGCAGGGCATACATGGAACGCCATAACCAAGTGGCCGGCATAGTGTACAGGAACATCTGTGTCGAGTATAACCTGGAAGTCCCGAGGTCAAAATGGGAGATGCCCCCAAGGGTGGTGGAGAATGACCGAGCTAAGATCCTGTGGGACTTCCAGATACAGATGAACAAAATGGTGGTGGCTAACCAACCGGACATAGTGGTGGTAGACAAACAGAAGAAGACGGCCGTAGTGATCGATGTAGCGCAGGGGTGCCCAATCCCGGTCCTCGAGAGCTACCGTCCTGCAGCTTTTAGATGCATCCCTACTCCAACACAGCTGAATCAAATGGTTTGATTACCTCTTCAGCATGCCATCATGTTTGGCAAAGGCCTGATAACAAGCCATTCATTTGATTCAGGTGTGTGGGAACAAGGATGCATCTAAAAGCTGCAGGACGGTAGCTCTCGAGGACCGGGATTGGGCACCCCTGATGTAGCGGTTCCCAATGACAGCAACATCAGAAAGAAGGAACACGAGAAGCTGGAGAAATACCAAGGGCTCAGAGAAGAGCTCGAGAGGATGTGGAGGGTGAAGGTAACGGTGGTCCCCGTGGTAATCGGAGCACTAGGTGCGGTGACTCCCAAGCTAGGCGAGTGGCTCCAGCAGATCCTGGGAATAACATCGGAGATCTCTGTCCAGAAGAGCACAGTCCTGGGAACAGCTAAGATACTGCGCAGGACCCTCAAGCTCCCAGGCCTCTGGTAGAGGACCCGAAGGATAAACCGCACGCAGGGGCGTGCTGGGTGTTATATGTATGTATATATATATATATATCAGTGGAGGCTTTAAAACCAAGTTAACGCAGAAAGTACAAACATCACTAGTGTCACATATCTTTGCCGACATGTGGCCAACAGTAATGTTTTAATGTTCTTTGTTATTAAACATTCGCACATAAATAAGTGACATCATATTCAGTACTTACTTTTAACAGTTCACTCTCTTCTGCCGTATTTTGCGGCAAAAATATCCATTGTGGATATATGGGAACATGAAGCATGCACCGGACCACGCTTGATATTTGGGGAAATCGACGGCGCATTTGGAGTATGCATTTGAAGTACACTTTGAATTGGGACAGCCGTCGTCGCGTGGCGGTGACATAATCGCACTTAAAATGCGTACTTCAAGCGTGCAGACCCTGAATTGGGACACAGCCCCTGAATTGGGACACAGCCAACATGTCCTGAACATGAGCTGAATATGAGCCACATTTACATTTTGCTGCCATCTACTGGTAAAATTGGTAGCACAGCAGCTGCTTTATAAATGTCAACAGTTTAACCTCTTTAACATCACCACTGCTGTCAGTATAAAATGCAGTGATTAGCTGATCCTTTCTAGAATCCCTGTTCTTCCACTTATCCAATCACAGTCACTGAGGGGCTGCAGTCTACTCCCAGGGGCGGAGTAAACCCTGGACAGGTCACAAAATAAATACCCATAAGGAAGTCTAGAAAAATAGAACATCCATCCATCCATCCATCCATCTTCATCCGCTTTATCCGAGGCCGGGTCGCGGGGGCAGCAGCCTAAGCAAAGAGGCCCAGACCTCCCTCTCCCCAGCCACCTCCTCCAGCTTATCCGGGGGAATACCAAGGCGTTCCAAGGCCAGCCGAGAGATATAATCTCTCCAGCGTGTCCTGGGTCTGCCCCGGGGCCTCCTCCCGATGGGACATGCCTGGAACACCTCACCCAGGAGGCGCCCAGGGGGCATCCTTGTCAGATGCCCGAACCACCTCAGCTGGCTCCTTTCGATGTGGAGCAGCAGCTGCTCTACTCTGAGCCCCTCCCGGATGGCCGAACTTCTCACCCTATCTCTAAGGGAGAGGCCAGCCACCCTTCGGAGGAAGCTCATTTCTGCCGCTTGTACCCGCGATCTCGTTCTTTCGGTCACTACCCACAGCTCGTGGCCATAGGTGAGGGTAGGGACGTAGATCGACCGGTAAATTGAGAGCTTCGCTTTTACACTCAGCTCCCTCTTCACCACGACGGACCGGTGCAGCGTCCGCATTACTGCAGCTGCAGCCCCAATCCGTCTGTCGATCTCCGGCTCCCTTCTCCCATCACTCGCGAACAAGACCCCGAGATACTTGAACTCCTCCACTTGGGGCAGGAACTCATCCCCGACCCGGAGTGGGCACTCCACCCTTTTCCGGCTGAGAACCATGGCCTCAGATTTGGAGGTGCTGATCCTCATTCCCGCTGCTTCACACTCGGCTGCGAGCCGTTCCAGTGCGAGCTGGAGGCCCTCACCCGATGAAGCCAACAGAACCACATCATCTGCAAAAATCAGAGATGAGATTCTGAGGCCACCAAAGCGAAAGCCCTCCGCCACTTGGCTGCGCCTAGAAATCCTGTCCATAAAAATTATGAACAGAAAATAGAACATTATTAGTTATTTCACAGGCTTATTGTATAAATTTTACTGCAAACCCTTTTAATAATAACATTGTATAAAGCTTTGGTGATCCTCAGTTCTTGTCCCATTTATTATATATATATTTATTATATAGGAATTTTTTAGCTGGATGTTTGCATGAATAGGATTAAGGCTTCAGTGGCCACTGTGTGTGTTTTTAATCACTACAGAAATGAAATCCCATAATTTTACTTGCTAAAAATGAAGCACAGAGAGAACATGCAAAATCCACACAGATGGTAGATTTAAACTCAGGGCCTGTGAGGCAACAGTGCTAACCACTGCTCCACTAGGCTGGCCTATGAATATGATTACATTCTTTATGATTATTATGTTGTACCTTAACTTCTGATGTACCTTAGCACCAAACAGGTTAAAAGCAGCGTCAGGCTGTAAGCAGGTGAGTCTCATGGTCAAGGCCATGAATACTTGTGTAAATGTTATATTTTTGTCTTTTATTCTCCTCCCAAAGGTAGAGGGATAATCAGTTAGCAGTTCCACAGTTAAAGATGTCATGTTTAGATTTTGTGTGATGTGTATATATATATATGTATATAATTTCAGCCAATTCTGCTCCAATCATAAGGGTAAAGATAATAAAATAGGCCATTTAATATGCAGTGGTCATAGGCCATAGGTCAAGGGTTAGCATAATGTAATAACATCATAAAACAGCATGTTTTAGTTTAATTATTTCCCTTCAGAGGGAGTTGTGCTCTGAGTGCTCTTGTTAATATTATTATTTCACGTGTAGTTCAAATGTTTGGTGTACTTTGACCCTTCTCAGATTTACTAACCAAACAAAAATAAAACAGTCAAACTAACACTATTTTAGTTTTTACTAAATCACATGACATAGCTCTGGAGAAATCATCAAGCTCCAGCAGATCAGCCAACTTGTCTTACCAATAGTACATTTATCGTTAGAGGTTGTTTTGAACCAGCCTGAGTGACAGAGAGCCCTGTTACACCTGAAACATGAGCTCTTTTTATTTGAGCAACTCCCACTAATGCAGCCACTAATTCCGGTTCTGCTAAAGGTTGTGGGTCTTAAAAAATACACTACACAGGGTGAAATTTCCACCCCAAACATTTGGTTACGAGTCAGATTTGTTCCCTCTTCAAACCGCATTGTAGTTCCGATGGAAACAAAACATCTCCTCGACATCTCAGTCTTTTTATATAATCTAGGACCAAGCAGCCAAGAAAATGCAGGCACAGGTGTAATCGTAAAAAAATGAGTTTTATTATGCCTCAATACGCTGTTTTTAAAACTAAGTGGGCCCATAAAAGAGGTCAAATAAACAGAATTCTAATAAAAAATCCTTAACAAAATGACCTGCCCAAACGAGAGGCAGCTCCACTTGGCTCAGATCACAGAAACTCAATGGGAGGCAGAGCCTTCAGTTTTCAGGCCCCTCTTATATGGAACCAGCTTCCAGTTTGGATTCGGGAGACAGACACTATCTCTACTTTTAAGATTAGGTTTAAAACTTTCCTTTTTCCTAAAGCATATAGTTAGGGCTGGAATAGGTGACCCTGAGTCCTCCCTTAGTTATGCTGCAATAGGTGTAGGCTGCTGGGGATTCCCATGATGCATTGAGTTATTCTTCTTCAGTCGCTATGTGTTAATAGACCTCTCTTCACTAAATCATACTTGTTATTAATTTCTGGATCTTTCCATGTCTTTTATCCTGTCTTCCTTCTCTTACCCAGCAGATGGCCGTACCTCCCTGAGTCTTTTTCTGCTGAAGGTTTATTCCTATTAAAAGGGTTTGTTTGGTTTTTCTTTATTATTGTAAGGTCCACCTTAAAACCACATTGACAATAGCTAAACATAAGAAAGCCCATCCCCCCCTGCATGGTCACAATATGGTCCAGTCCACTTAAACCAGCTCCATTCTAGCCTCTTCTTTTACTCCAACCAGGAAGGACCGAAGCAGCACTCAAGTAACTCAGACAGAATAAAGTAATTATAACAGCATATACCCATAGTACCATGACAAACACTATGAACCAAATTTGATGAATCATTTGAAATGTGGCATACTGCTGTCAACTATAAAAACAAATTAACCAAGTTAAACCGTTGTGCTAGATCACATCAATGACAAATTAACTTAATGTAGAAGGAAAATAGAAACCAGAGTATTTGAATTGTGTGGTTGCATGTAGCCATCACACACACAAACAGGCTAAGACAGGTTTTCACTTTGCCTCAGTGACAGTCTGGAATCTGTTTAATCATGCAGCAGGATCACACACACATTTATGTGCCACGCATTAGTGTTTTATTTTTTCTTCATCTGTTTCAGATCAGATTAAAGCTGCATGCTGCAAAAAAAAAAAAAAAAAGCTAACATGGTGCAAAACCCCCACTGCAGCTGTTGGGACGGGTCATACAAAAAGTGAAGTGATCAAAGAAAACTGTTCAAAGCAGTACAATGGATAGCACGTGTGCAGTCTCTGGAGAACAAGCTGTGCGAGCTTCGGGCACGGATCTCATTCCAGCGAGAGATGCGGGACTGCTGCGTGATCTGCCTCACAGAAACCTGGCTATCGGACAAGGTACCGGACTCCGCAATACAACTACCGGGGTTCTCCGTGCATCGCGCGGACAGGTCACAGGATCTTACTGGGAAATGCAGAGGCGGTGGTGTGTGTTTCATGATCAACAACAGCTGGTGTGATTATGCGAACGTGCACCCGGTCAAATCCTTCTGCTCACCGGACCTGGAGTACCTGATGATTAAGTGCCGGCCATTCTGGCTACCGAGGGAATTTACAGCAGTGATTATTACGGCTGTTTACATTCCCCCACAAGCCGACACTGACCGAGCACTCAGGGAACTGTACAGCGCGATCAGCAGCGAGGAAACCACACACCCAGAGGCGGCGTTTATCACAGCCGGAGACTTTAATAAGGGAAACCTAAAGAAAGTCTCACCCAAACTCCACCAACACATCCACTTTAACACTCGTGGAGATCGGCTACTCGACCACTGCTACACCTCTTTCCGGGATGCGTACAAAGCCCTCCCCCGCGCCCCATTCGGCCAATCAGATCACCGCTCCATCCTGCTCCTGCCCGCCTACAGGCAGAAGCTGAAACAGGAAGCTCCAACCCGGAGGGCGGTGCACTGTTGGACGGACCAATCGGAGTCTGCGCTGCGGGACTGTTTTGATCACGCGGACTGGGAAATGTTTCACGTGGCTGCTAAGGACATTGATGAGTACACAGACTCAGTCTGTGGATTTATCAGGAAATGCGTGGACGATGTCGTCCCATCCAGAACAGTTAAATCCTTCCCAAATCAAAAACCCTGGATTAACAGAGATGTTCGTGCAGCACTGGCGGCACGGAGCACCGCCTTTGCCTCCGCGAACACATCGGACTACAAACACGCACATTACCAACTCCAGAAGACGATCAAAGCAGCCAAACGTGAGTACAGGGACAGGGTGGAGCAACAGTTTGACAACCCTCGGAGTATGTGGCAGGGACTAAACACGATCGCAGACTTTAGAGGGAAACCCAGCACACCGCAGACCACGGCCTCTCTGTGTGAGGATCTAAACGTATTCTACGCTAGATTCGACACAGCGAACACCATGAGACCGGACAGTGTGCGCACCGCGGATGACGTCAGTGCGCACACTGTGTCTGAGGAGGATGTGCGGAAGTGCTTCAGGAAGGTGAACGCACGCAAAGCTACTGGTCCGGACGGGATTCCCGGCCGCGTCCTCAAGTCATGCGCGGCTCAGCTGGCTGGAGTGTTCACGCACATCTTCAACCTTTCCCTCTCTCTGTCTGTAGTCCCAGCCTGCTTCAAAATGGCCACCATCGTCCCTGTACCCAAATCCTCCACCATCTCCTCATTGAACGACTGGCGACCTGTAGCCCTGACCCCCATCGTGAGCAAATGCTTCGAGAAGCTGGTCAGGGACTTCATCCGCTCTGCACTACCCGACTCACTGGACCCTCTACAGTTCGCATACCGCCACAACAGGTCCACTGATGATGCCATAGCCCTGACACTACATACTGCCCTGTCACACCTGGAGAAGAGAGACACGTATGTGAGAATGCTGTTTGTAGATTACAGCTCAGCATTCAATACCATCGTTCCCTCGAAGCTGGACAGGAAACTGCAGGATCTAGGACTGAGCAGCTCCCTCTGCAGCTGGATCCTTAGTTTCCTGTCTGACAGACGCCAAGTGGTCAGACTGGGCAGCATCACCTCATCCCCCATCACACTGAACACTGGTGCTCCACAGGGGTGTGTACTGAGCCCTCTCCTATACTCACTCTACACCTACGACTGCACAGCCACTAACAACTCCAACATCATTGTGAAGTTTGCGGACGACACTACAGTGGTGGGTCTTATCACCAATGGTGATGACACGGCTTACAGGGAGGAGGTCAGCGCCCTGACCCACTGGTGTCAAGACAACCATCTCACCCTCAACGTCGCAAAGACAAAGGAGTTGATAGTGGACTTCCGGAGGTGCAGAGAAGTACACACCCCCATCACCATCAACGGCGCTGCTGTGGAGAGAGTGAGCAGCTTCCGGTTCCTTGGTGTACATCTGGCTGAGGATCTTACATGGTCAGTACACACAAACAAAACAGTGAAGAAGGCGCAGCAGCGCCTCTTCTTTCTCAGGAGACTGAAAAGATTCGGCATGAGCCCCCGCATTCTCAGGACCTTCTATCACTGTGCCATTGAGAGCATCCTCACTGGATGCATCACCACCTGGTATGGCAACAGCACTGCCTACAACTGCAAAGCTCTCCAGCGAGTAGTGCGGTGCTCTGAACTGATAATTGGAGGTGAGCTTCCCTCCCTCCAAGACATCTACAGGAAGCGCTGCCTGAGGAAAGCGGGGAGGATCATCAAGGACTCCAGTCACCCCAGCCATAAACTGTTCAGACTGCTTCCATCAGGAAGGAGGTTCTGCAGCATCCGGTCCCGTACCAGCAGACTGAGAGACAGCTTCTTCCATCAGGCCATCAGACTGCTGAACACGTCATAGACACCTCAGCTTCACTACTGGAACTTCAACATTATGCACTCCATACTGTATATAAATGCCACTGTTTTGCACATATTCAACTCTGTATATTTTTATATATTTTATTTATTGTTTACTCTATTTAATTTGTAAAATATGTGTACACACACACACACACACACACAGAGGAAAATATTTAGTATACACATCCAGAAATGCATATACTATTATATATTGTACATATATTTATTAGTTTCAGATTAGCCATTCTTGTATTTGCTTGTTTACATTATTGTATTTTGCACAACTCTGTTGCTTGTGAAGCTCGCACACAAGAATTTCACTCACATGTGCTGTACCAATGTACCTGCACATGTGATGTGACAATAAAAGTGATTTGATTTGATATTGAGATTGACGGCTACCACGTGGTAGTGATGTAGAAAATGGAAAGGCAACCAAAACAAACAGGCAGATGAATGATTACAAATGTCTGTTATTGAACTCAAACATTAGCTTCATAACAATCAGAATGAAAATGCTAAAATATAGACAGAACTTCAGAACTTGAGCAGTGTTTTCCTCCACTCTGTGTTTCTGCACATCTCACAATGCTAAGATGTCCTAATGAAATTCATTAAAAACATAACATACATTTTTAAACCAAGAAAGGAAGGAGTTACATCATCCTATTTGTGCTTTAAGGGGACAGAATATAAATTCTCAACAATTCTCTAAACCACCACAAGATGGCGCTCCAACACAAGGAATGAAATCATTCCTGCTCAGGCAGGTCAGCAGTCACATGTACTACACATCTAATTGACTTTGTCACCAGAAACATAGTTTCACAACTCTTCCATTTTACACAGTCACACAATATAATGTTCGAAAACACATCAGACATTTAAGGAAACAAACAAACCCTGAACAAGATTAACAAATATCAAATTATGAGCCAATTTTAGTGATAATTACTAATTAGCAAGTTAACTAAAGTGTCAAAATAGAGATCCACTTAGTTCACAACAGCGCTCTGCTTTGGAGTCAGACAGTCTGTATGACTGAGCAAGGGCTGCTGGGTAATGAAGTCCCAATAACATAATCTGGACTTTTTATGCAACAAATCTGAGTGAGGCTTTTGCCTCGAATTCCAACTTCATACCAAACCAAATGCATAGAGAAAGTAGAAACAGTGTATCGTCAGTGTCGAGGATGGAGATCAACCAGGATGGCTGTGAAACATCTGCTGACATCTTGTTGAATTTAATGGTGGAAATCCACAAACAGCAGCAGGTCATGTGATCACATCATGTACATTAAAAAAACATAGTGAAGCTCACATTAGAAATTATTATGAGTTGTGATTTGTTTCCCTGCTGAATCACTAAAGAGATTTTAGGGTTCCACATCTGCTGAATCCCAAATTTAAACCTTGACTGTTCTAATTTTACTGTTTAGGTTTGGAGGTGAAGTCACCCTCTGCCCTCTGTAAGCAACAGTAAATACTTATTTTCTTTTACTGCATGTCTCCTACATAACACACTAGCCCCATTTTTTAAAATTATAGTTCAAATTGTAATAGTATTTGTATTCTGTCGTAGTAATATTATTATATTAATATAGCAGAGGTTCAGTTCTCTTTGCGCAAAGTTATTCTAATATTTTGCATACATATTGGATTCAAAAGTTCAGAAAAAAGATACAACCACACACATTTTGAGGGCAGATCTCATCACCCATGTTTGGTTGACAAATCTGGCCAAACTGAAAGTGAAATTATTTTTATGATTTGTAAGGTCAAATAATGGTTTCAGTGGGTTTTATTTTTATTTTCTAAAGTCAAGTGTTTGTTTTTAAAGATAAAAGAGAAGACAAAAGTGTAAATGAAGATGATAATAGGCTAAACTTGTGATTGTGTGGCTCTAAAAATCTGGTTAGTCTGTGAAACAAAGCATTGGAAAAATAATAAAGTTGTTTTCTACTACAAATGTTGCTGAAGCTTCGACCTCTTCTGAGCGATAACTCAAAGATTTCTAAGCAGCTTTTGAGGTTAAATTTTTTTTTTTTTATTCATTAATTCTTTTATGTCATGTGTCCCCAAGAAGGATTTAAGACAGAGAAAAAATTAACAGATCAATATCATAAAACACTCATTTAAAATAAAATTTACTATTAGATGACAAATATTTAAAGCCTTAGTGGATAATAATCAGAAGCTGAGTCGTGTTAAGCCAGTTTTGAAGTGTGTATTTGCTCTTAGGTTGAGGTCTGGTGAGGGGCTGGGGTTGATGTAGTACCTGTACTGGCCACCAGGCGGCACAGACATTAAAGTGGACAGCCCGTTTACAGAAGTCACAGGTGAGCAGGTAAGAGGAAGGACAGCTAGAAGGAAGTGAGTTTTTCCACTGTCTCAGCTGTTGGTCACGTCATGTTTTCTACTCTCTGTTTTTACAAACATGACTTTTGCCCCAAGACTTTTGTAGATGTTTTAAATCTAAATGAAAGTGAAATTTGAAGCACAAGGACCAGTTAGACTCAAATATACCTGAGAAATATTAAATGTTTGTCTTGTATTAATGAAATCATAAAGCTGCAGGTTTGTGCCTCCTGATGAAATATATTTCTAGAGAAAATCAAACAATAAATCAAACAGGACTTCAAATATTATGACACAGCAGTCTGGAAAATTCCTGTCTCACCTTATCAGCACCTTTTGTCTGAATGAAATTACTGTTTTTAGTTTTCTTTTAAAACATTTACAGAGGAATGAACTGAAAATGTAGCTTAGTGATGGTATACTGTGGGTGTATGTCGAGGTTGTATTGAATCAGACTTCATGTTTGGGCTCAAAGACCTGTTAAACCTGCTGCCTGGGCTCTTTTCATTTAAGCACCTCCCACAAACACAGCCACTGTTCTCAGCACTGCTGAAGCTGCCGGGCTCTAAAAAAGTCCCGCCCTCTGTGTAGAAGGAAGTCATCACAACATTTGGTTATTCAGACTTTATTCTGACTGAAACAAGGCTGCAGGCTCCGAACTCTGTTTCACAGGGACAGGCTCAGACAGTTTCACTTTAACTCAGTCACAGTGTTACATCTGTTTGTACATGCAGTGGGTTCATTCACACGCCCACATCAGTGTTTTATTTTCTTTGGACTGATTCCAGATCAGATTAAATCTGCATCGACTGGCTCAACCGGTCAGAGGTTGAGCCAAGAAATACTTTTTAAAAATCTAATATTAAAACATTTTAAGCCTATATATATATATATAAAAAAAAGCCATGGTAAAAACTTGGAAAAAAAGTTTAAGCCCATTTTTCAAACCCATCCGATGGTTCTCAGGCTGGATAATTGGCTCTCCTACCATAGAGTGTAGCCTAACCTATCTAGCACGTGTGTGTGTGTGTGTAATAAGAGAATATATCATTCTCACCTGTACAGTAGCTGAGTGATACATGTTTATGTGTTACAAACTTTTAAGAAAATCACGACATAATCTGTAACAATTCAAATACATTATTAAATTTTTTTATAAAATCTAATAAAATATTTTATAAACAACAGATAATGATTTAAACTGACAATTATTGTTAAAATTAGGCAGTTTGTTGGTATGGTGAGCAGGAACATCAGAGATCAAATAATTATGCAAAACAATGCAAAGTTTCATTTTGTCTTGTTTCCTGTGTCTCTCCTCTGTCAGTCTGAATGCTGAACTTACTGATAATAACCTGGAACAGCAGCAGGACTCACAGTTCAGTTATGAACCCACTGAACACAAATCATTGGATTATTTGGAAGAAGTCGCCCTCTACGATTTCTGTCGAACACAAAACCAGCAACAAAAACAACAAGAAGCATGGCAGAAACTGACAGACCAATTATAAGTCCACAATTCTGACCTCCGTCATTCTTCTCATCCTCCTTCCCTCCACTTTGTCCTCCTGACTGACCTGCAGGTGAGAAACAGGTGTGAGGTGTCAGCTGTCAGGTAGGTGATGAGTGAAGAACAGAACAGAATCCATTTCCTCTTCAAACTGCTGTCAGACATTATCTGCTGCACTCTGATGTCATTTTCTGGATGCAGTTCTGTTCTTTGCTGAGACTGAGGTTGATGAAGCAGTTCCTTCTCAAGTGTCAAAGTGACATCAGGGATCCTTGTGGAGTGTTGGTGACAGCTGTCTGTTTTCATATCATTTTTGTCTCCATCTTCATCAGCAGGAGATTCACAATTCAGCCACAGAACATTTGTCTCTGTGGTTCAGTGCCATGTGAGTCCTAACATTGTTCTTTATATCTTATGTTGATCAAAACACCAACAACTGCAACAAAAACAAAAACTGACATTACTATCTGAGTCCACTGTTGGACCAACATCAGTCACTCTGAATGTTGAACTGGCTTTTCATGAATCTGAAACAAGCAGCAGGACTCACGGTTCAGTTTGGAAGCCACTGATGGAATTTCAAAGCCCCTGATCCACAGGGGCCCGGTAATCTGGATTTTGTCTACATCTATATGTTCTGTAGATAAAAACAGCACCAACACCAACAACAACAAGCACAGCAGAAACTGACAGACCAACGATCAGTCCAACAGATCCACTCTTCTCTCCTTCAGCCTCCTCCCCTCCATCTCCACCTTGTCCTCTTGTCTGACCTGCAGGTGAGAAACAGGTGTGAGGTGTCAGCTGTCAGGTAGGTGATGAGTGAAGAACAGAACAGTATCCATTTCCTCTTCAAACTGCTGTCAGACATTATCTACTGCACTCTGATCACATCACTCAGACCAGCTGCTTTCTACAAAGTCTCATCAACAACATCTTTAGAAACAAACATCAACAACCAGGAAGCAGCTTCACCTCTGATCACACACACACACACACACACACACACACACACACACACACACACACACACACACACACTGATTAAGAAAGTAAATTTTTTTCATCTCTATGGCGCATTATTTAAAACTACTTCAGCTTAAATGACAGCAGATCTACACTAAAGTCTTTTGTGTCCCATAAACAGAAAAGCATCTTGGAATATTTTCCATGTTTGTGTTTCTCTAAACTGATTCAACATTTTTACTGCAATTAAATTAATAATTTCAGCAAACACAGGGTTAAGAAAACAAAATACACTATAATATAATATCTGGTAAGAGCAGGGAGACACGGAGGCCATTTGCGTGAAAAGGGATCATCTCTGAATCAAGGAGGGGGCCTAAGGGTACATCTTTCACCATGCTCTGATTGCAGCCATTCCCTAACTCTCTGTGAATGGTACTCATGCTCTTTGTTCAGTGGTCTTTGCTCAACAACCTTGATCAATGAGTTTGGTCAGTGGTTGTTCATCGATGGTCATGACAGTTTGCATATTAACGATCAAGGAACTAACCTTACAACCTATTGTTCATTCAGTTGTGCTAGTTTCAGTCATTATGCAATGTACTGTTAATAATATTGGGGAAACCTGCAGTCAGTTGAGACTGAAGAATTCACTTTAATGAGTTATGAAATGTTTTTCCCACTGAAAACACTACATCCAGATGAACAGAATCAGCTTTTGGGATATAATATAATACCTGTGTTATACTGACACATCAATAACCAAGAAGCAGCTGAAATTAAATTCACCTTGGACTTCCACCTTCAGGGTGACTCTGCTGAGAAGCACTGGTTTCTGTCCATTGTATCCAGCCTCACATATATATGTTCCACTGTCATTCGTGGTGACATTTTTGAGACTCACAGAAAAGTTTCCAGTCTCCTTCCATTTTGGATCTGTCATATCCACTCGATTTTTGAATAATTCATGCTGGTTGTCTTTCTGAAGTTGATCATCTATGAAGCAGATGACACATGCTGATGTCAGATTAGGTTTTTCCCACCTTATCATTATTACAGTAGCATTTGTGGAACCAGAACATTCCAGAGTGGCATCGGCTTCTTGATTGACTGTTAACTCTTTTTGGTCTGAAAAAGAAATATAGAAAAACAGGAACATTATTATTAAAAATGCATTTACATTAAAATATTTTATATTCTATTTGTTACATAAAAATTATTAATGTAATATTTCATTACTTTAGAAATATCTCATTTTAACCAGATAATGAGCGGACATGCTTTCCTGATAATCTATTAATATCCAGACTGTTTAATCTTTTTGCCATAAAAATTCAGAAAAAAACTGGAACTAAAACTCCTTAATACTAAATACTAAAAGTATTTAATTTAATTTAAATGAAATGATTTAAATGGCATGTTCACTTTACACTGAATTTATCACAGATCAGATAAGATAAAGGTTGGAAAAAAGGTTTCTGCATAAAAAAATGTTTACTGGTGGTTTATTCACATCCTGTACATTAAATCATGAACTTCTTTCTGTTTAAAAGACCTGAAACTTAAATTTATATCCTGATTTATATCTCAGAAAAATGACATGTCTGTAAATAAGAGACCTGTTCTGCAGTCTGGTGGAGCCTCGCTATCTGCTTCCAAACAAGCATTTCACCTCGGAGAAAGCTATCCCAGGCGTTCCATAAGGCAACGTTTAACGTAACGCAAATGTTTAAGTTCATCTCTGTTAAACACCCGCCTCCACCAGGCAAACTTCCCCGAAACCCGCCTGCTTTCCCAGGTACGTGACTGTTGCTTTAGTGAACTCGCATTTAGCGAGTTAATGAGGCTTTGGCCAATCGCTGAAACAATATGTGCTGACTAGCTAGCATGTGTTTTCAACAAGTCCCTGGCTAAGTCCCCACATCCTTGTGTAACAGTTAAAGCACTGTATGTGTGTGTGTCTCTGTGACCCTACTTCCTGCTGGTCATAAAAGTAATATCCCCTCATCCAAGCTACACCAAATTTCTCTACACAACATACAAAACAGAGTTAACAGATTACAAGCACTGAGACCCCCACTCTGCATCCACTGGGCCATTGGCCTCTTATTGTCTTACATTTACAGATACGCATATGGAGCATCTCCTGCAAACCTACTTCTATGTTATGACAAGTATGAGCTTTTATTAAAGGTACAAGCATCAACATCCCCCAACTGTAGCTTCCTGTCTCCTTTTATGACAGTGTCAATACATTCCTTTCCCTCTACACAATTACACACACTCTCTATGGAACGCCAGGACTGCCATAATGAATTAATTAAATACACCATTAAATAATTAATTAAATGTGGCAATAATTAATTAAAATAGGAATTAATTAATTAAATAAATAGTTATGACACATGTAATTAATTAATTATTGACACATTTAATGATTTATTTATGTATTTCACATTTTAATTAATTATTGACACATTTAATTAATTATTGACACATTAAATTAATTATTTAATGATTTATTTATTTATTTCATTTTGGCAGTCCTGGCGCCTGGCTCTCATCATGAAATAATTTTATCTGTCAGCCTCACCCATCAAACTCAGGGGGCAGGGTTAACGCTGCCCATGCAGCTTCTCTAACATTTGATTGGTTGCCGTGCAAAGTAAGTCAAAACAGGTCGATCCTAGATAATCGATTGCTTGTGTAGACTTGGGGCAGCCAGGTATCCCAGAATGCAGATCAAATCACAGGCAGCAATGGTAGTGGTGTAGTTTTAAAATACCCCGTTTTTCTGTCACCAGCTACACTTTTAACAGTGTTTTAGCCGCGAATGTCGCGACGTGTGTCTGGTCAGGTTGTCAACATAGAACATGTTTGCAAAAGTGCTCAGATGTTTTCAGAGATTTCACTAGCTCTGCTAACAATTAGCATGCAGAGTGCACCCAGGGGGTTACGTTAACCGGTTTGTTTACATATTCCACTCTCCGTGTTCCACATGTTGCATTCGCAGATTCTCATTTTCACCGAACGATCGTCTCTTTCCGCCTGGTCTTGTGTCTCTGTGCTTCTGTAACATAAAGAACGAGCTGACATTTTTCTCACGAAACCAGCGATCAGCTCAACAGACCCTCAGTTTACCTGCATGCATCCTCCTCCTCATCTGTCAGCTGTTTAACACCTGCTGCTAATTCAAGAAACACGCCTAGTTACCTGGTGATAGTCACAGTTTAACTGGGCAGCCGGTGCTTGATATAAAGCAATGTCACCGCATTTTTCTGCACAAGATAAGTAAATATAGTGTTTTCCCCGAGCGCAGAGCTGCTGGAGCTTGTTTCCTTACAGAGCACTTTATAGGCGAGCCAGCTTTATCAGCGGCTGATGTCCAATCACCGGCACACAGCTTTGAAACCTCAGCTGAGTTTTAGCTCTCAGTGGTTAAACGCTGGACTTCATTCACTCAGGTTCTGTCTGTCGGGTCACGTTTACTTCGCTGTTTTATTTACAGCTGAGCAAATCGGTTTGGCTGAGGTTAAAGTTACGTTTCATAACTGCATAGTTGCAGACGTTTAATGGTTCACTGGCACATGTGTTAGACTGAACTATCATCTAAATATCATCTGTTTTTTAATAGTTATTCAACTGTATTCTAAGCACCAGCTGTCTGTTAGAATGTGATTTTTTTTCTCTCTCTGTTGGCAGAGGTATAAAAATGCGCAGGAAAATCTGACGTGCATGGCAAACTTCACCGACGATATTTAGGGAGGAATAAACACACGTCAAACATAAATGAACCATTTGCCTGTCTCCATAATTGAGAGCATTTTCTCTCTCTCTCTCTCTCTCTCTCTTTTTTTTTTTTTTTTTTTTTGCTTTTTCGGTCATGTTATGTTTACCTGTCAAAGGCTTGTTACAAACTATGAAACACATCGTGCAGACTTCTGGATGTTAGAAGAAAACTAATACTGCTCATGAAGGAGACTAAAGGCAGGAAGGTGTCCTTTAAAACTAAACATGTTAATAGGACCTCCCTGACTGAGTCTATGTTTGATGTTTTTTATATCTAATCTTCCTTTTCAAACATTTAAACAGCAGCGAGTCTGCAGCTGAGGGAATACAAACTCAAATTGTCGGAACAAGTTTGCTCGTTTCTTGAATTCATTTGGTGATTTATTAAATGTATAACTGTTATTCTAATCTGCTGCTGAGTCTCTTACACTTTTCTTTATGCTGTATATTTTCACGTCCCTGGAATAGTTGGCAGTTAGATAGTCAGCTGGGAAACTTTGTGTTAACTCATGGAGCTGAGGATATCGTGGATATGCTGACCTCGCTGCGTGGTGTACAGAGCGAGGTCAGCATGATTAATATTCACAATAAAAATATTAGTGAAGTCTGTATGTGTTTCATAGTGTCGAACAACCTTTGTACAGTTAAAGCCAGCAGTTACTACATGACGGAAACACCAACGTTATCTCTTTTATGTGTTTATACACAGGTCACGCTGATTACTGAACAAAAACCCAAAGATCAGATGTTAAACAGATTTATTTGCTCTCTCTCCTCCTTAAACATGTTTTTAATGTTAGTTATAATTCAGAATTGGCGACTGAAATACGTAGGACACATAAGAACATCAGGAAATAAAACACCGATAAATATAACCTCAGTAAAAGAAGTCAGCGGGGGTTACTACAGCTGTGTACCGGGGCCTGCGCTTTGTCGGTGGGATTGCTTGCGAGGCGAGTGGGTCTATCCCACGCTTTGCCGTGAGACTGGGCAGACATCTCCGAAATCATCGAAACACTTTTGCAAAGAGGCTGTATCTTGACAAACCGACCAGACACATGAAGATTAAACCACTACATTCTTGGCTAAAAAAATATTAAAACGGTATTTGGTGACACACAAACAGGGTTTTTCAAAGCTCAGTTCTGTTAGCTTCCACACGCCGGTTGTTGTGTGCTAGAAACAATGGCCACCAGGCCAAAGCAATGGTTTTGACTCGATCAGCGTTAACCCCGCCCCCTGAGTTTGATGGGTGAGGCTGACAGATAAAATTATTTCATGATGAGAGCCAGGCGTCAGGACTGCCAAAATGAAATAAATAAATATATCATTAAATAATTAATTAAATGTGTCAATAATTAATTAAATGTGTCAATAATTAATTAAAATGTGAAATACATAAATAATTAATTAAATGTGTCAATAATTAATTAAATGTGTCAATAATTAATTAAAATGTGAAATACATAAATAATTAATTAAATGTGTCAATAATTAATTAAAATGTGAAATACATAAATAATTAATAAATGTGTCAATAATTAATTACTTACATGTGTCATAACTATTTATTTAATTAATTAATTCCAATTTTAATTAATTATTGACACATTTAATTAATTATTTAATGGTGTATTTAATTAATTCATTATGGCAGTCCTGGCGCTCCATAACTCTCAAGCCTACAGCTAAGCCAAATTAAAACACACAGACAGATCCTTCCCTATTTCTCTGATCTACTGCTGGACCCTCTCATCTAAGCAAATTGAACACATCATATTCTAATAATTGTTTTCTTGTACTCACAGAGCCTACAGATATCTGAGCAGTACTGAGGAGAGCGAGCACAAGGAAAGTGGCAGGAACAGATGGCATCACCGGCCATCTGCTGCATTGCTGTGCTGACTAGCTAGCATGTGTTTTCACTTCGATTTTCAACAAGTCCCTGGCTAAGTCTGTGGTCCACATCCTTCAAGAAATCCACAATCATCCCTGCACCCAAGTACACAAAGCCCTCATGCCTGAATGACTACCGGCCAGTTGCACTGACCTCTGTGAAGGTGTTCAAGAGGCGGTTGAAGAACATCATGTCCTCCTCAATCCCAAACACCACTGATCCGCTCCAGTTTGCAGATCCACAAAGGATGCCATCGCCCGTGCCCTACACACTACCCTTAGCCACGTGCACAAGGGTGCAAACAGGGTAACTATGTGAGATTCCTCTTTGTTGATTACAGTCCAGTGTTTAACACAATAATGCCCAGTAGACTGCTCACAGAGCTGAGGGATCTAGGACTCAACAGGAGTCTGTGTGCATGGGTGTTGGAATTCCTCACTGGCAGAACTCAGGTGGTGAGGGTGGTTGAGGAGCGTATCAGGTCGCATTTCACTGTGTGTTGTACTTGTTTAACTATGGATGTAACAAATAAAGAATCTTGAATCTTCCAGATTCTCTCTCCCTTCTCTCCACCCTGACAGAAGGTTTTTCAGACAGGCTGAGCAATAAGGCTTAATTTTTTTAAACAAAATCTCATATTAATATCATTGACGAATATAGTTTTTACAAGGGCAGATTATATATTTATTTGCCCATGAGTGAGTTTGCTTATAGTGATGGAGCAAATAGAAGGAGTCAACAGAAAAAAGAAATGGCGCAAAAAAGGTTGGGGACCGCTGATCTAAGTTACTTATATGTTATGTTTAACCCAAGTAGCGAAAGACCATGGCGGGCTTAAAAACGATGTGCCGGGAGCCCCGCCTTGACCGGCCGATCAGCTGGTGCGTAACAGGCATCTCTGACTTTTGCAAATATGTGATGTATTGATAAATCAAGAACATGTTTGAAGTTCACACAGCACCATGCTCGCCTAAAAAATATCTTAAAACTTTATCTTGTGACCTAGAAAGAACAATATTTCAAACTGGGCCACTCTGTGTTCCTCTGCCACTGCCTCATTTGAGTTTTGGATGAAATGCATTCTGGGATATTGCATTTTGTCATTTCGAGCTTATTGGAGACCAAAACAGCCAATCAGATTTTTTTTCTTAAAAAGGTCCTGTGCTTTACATAGAAGAAAGATTTTACTACATTTGTTTATTCAGAGCTGTTCTAACTGAGACAATGTTGCAGACTTTCAGGAAAAACCTGTTACTCAGTGTTTTCAGGTTTCTGTTTTAATTCTTTTTGTACATATAGTGGGTGCGTTCGCACATCTACGTTCCACATACCAGTGCTTTATTTTCTTTGGACTAATTCCAGATCAGATTAAAGCTACATCCACTGGCTTCTTTTCTTCTCCTGCTGCTCACTGTTTTTATTCCCATGACTAGTTAGGTTTAAAAAAACAAAATTAAGAAATAGAAATCGAATACAAAATGGATGTTAAATTTTTACTTGCCAAAAGAAAAGCCATTGTAAAAAGTGCATTTAAAACACAGTGAAAAGTCAAAAATGTAAGCCCCCTTTTTCAAATGTATATTTGTGACTCTTAACACAGAGTGTCGCCTCCCTAAAACACATGTTTATTAATTTATGTACAGGGAGTGCAGAATTATTAGGCAAGTTGTATTTTTGAGGAATAATTTTATTATTGAACAACAACCATGTTCTCAATGAACCCAAAAAACTCATTAATATCAAAGCTGAATGTTTTTGGAAGTAGTTTTTAGTTTGTTTTTAGTTTTAGCTATTTTAGGGGGATATCTGTGTGTGCAGGTGACTATTACTGTGCATAATTATTAGGCAACTTAACAAAAAACAAATATATACCCATTTCAATTATTTATTTTTACCAGTGAAACCAATATAACATCTCCACATTCACAAATATACATTTCTGACATTCAAAAACAAAACAAAAACAAATCAGCGACCAATATAGCCACCTTTCTTTGCAAGGACACTCAAAAGCCTGCCATCCATGGATTCTGTCAGTGTTTTGATCTGTTCACCATCAACATTGCGTGCAGCAGCAACCACAGCCTCCCAGACACTGTTCAGAGAGGTGTACTGTTTTCCCTCCTTGTAAATCTCACATTTGATGATGGACCACAGGTTCTCAATGGGGTTCAGATCAGGTGAACAAGGAGGCCATGTCATTAGTTTTTCTTCTGTTATACCCTTTCTTGCCAGCCACGCTGTGGAGTACTTGGACGCGTGTGATGGAGCATTGTCCTGCATGAAAATCATGTTTTTCTTGAAGGATGCAGACTTCTTCCTGTACCACTGCTTGAAGAAGGTGTCTTCCAGAAACTGGCAGTAGGACTGGGAGTTGAGCTTGACTCCATCCTCAACCCGAAAAGGCCCCACAAGCTCATCTTTGATGATACCAGCCCAAACCAGTACTCCACCTCCACCTTGCTGGCGTCTGAGTCGGACTGGAGCTGTTGACTATTTTGAATGAAACGCTTGATTGTTCGATGATCACGCTTCAGAAGCTTCGCAATTTTGAGACTGCTGCATCCCTCTGCAAGATATCTCACTATTTTTGACTTTTTTGAGCCTGTCAAGTCTTTCTTTTGACCCATTTTGCCAAAAGAAAGGACGTTGCCTAATAATTATGCACACCTGATATAGGGTGTTGATGTCATTAGACCACACCCCTTCTCATTACAGAGATGCACATCACCTAATATGCTTAATTGGTAGTAGGCTTTCGAGTCTATACAGCTTGGAGTAAGACAACATGCATGAAGAGGATGATGTGGACAAAATAGTCATTTGCCTAATAATTCTGCACTCCCTGTACATCAACATGTTAAATCAACCTGTTAAATACATTGAGAGCAATATAACATTCATATTATTACAGTAGGTGAATGACACATTTTTGTGTTAGAGATTTGAAAAGTTGCAGATAACCTGATAACACATTTAATGAAGAAGAACAAGAAAAATAAGAAAGGGGATTTATTGCCAAATGTTGAGTAGATTTACAGCATTAGTCTAACACTGTATATTGACAGATAAAATAAAATCTATTCTATGACTAAACACAGATGTTTGTTAAATGTAACGTTTACTTTTATCAGTAACAGCAGCTCCTCACACAGGTAAGCTGAGGGTCACCGCCATTATGAATGTGATGTCAATGCTAAAATGAAACTAAACTGAAGAGTAAACAAGGCATTGAAGTAATCTAATATTTAGAGGGAATATATTTCCCTCTCAGACGATCACATCATTAATTAAAGTCTTCATATCAATGAGACCCAGTTTACATTCCGGTCTAATTAAACATTACCCTTCACCTTTTTTTTCCAATCACATCGACTGCGCCATTACACATACGGAAATATCCTCCCCTCAGCGTGTTTACTGACTTTACTGGCTTACGCTCTTTTACTTTCACACCGTGTTTAAACCGGAAAAAGAAAATATATTTACTATTAATCTAATCTACTCTGTTGCTGTTTACAAGTTTGTTAAAGTTTAACGTTTACTGTTATCGGGCACAGCAGCTCCCCACCTGCTCCTCGCACAGGTGAGTCGAGGTTTGTCCCTAGCGTCACCGCTGAAGTTGAAACTGAATGTAAACTGAATAGGGCCTTAAGTTTTTGATGTGTAGTCTATTATTTAAATCCATTTACCTCTCTTGTCAATTTACCTGTTCACCTACATTTCCTCTACATTGTCTCTGAAAGTAACGACCGTAAAACGAACCAGAGCGAAACGCTTTGCTCTCACGAGGAAACAAAGGGTCATACACAGTGATCTAGTATAGTTCTTCTAAAAACTTATGAAACTCCAACGATCTCTACCTGTTACCTGTAACAGATTTATTCACACGCTTACCTGTACAGCCCAGACGTCCCAGCAAACAGAAGAAGAGAAGCAGCGATATCAGTGATTTTAACTCCATTTATTTCTTTTCTGCCTCAGTTTCTTAGTTTCCTGCTCAAACTCCGTTTGTTGATACAGGACAGTAGATGTAGTTTAAAATAGTGATGGGACGTTCTGTATCGAGGCTTCGGAGCGTGTGTCGAGTAATGGAGGGGGCGTTTCCGCGAAGCGCGTATCAAGGCTTGCTTCATTTATGGGAGGAGCTGAAAATGATGACGTCCGAAGCCTCGCTGCCCGGCTGTACCACGTGACTGGTTCATGAAGTGGTTCGAACTTTGCCGCGAGATATGACAGCGATATAAACCCCTCAGACTTCATTCAAAAATGTGGGTGTTTGATGGAGAGTTGCGGTTAGTGAGAGTTTGGAGACCGTATGGAGGTTTATGAGAGTGAGGAAAGTCAGGAGAGAATGGAGCCAGCTAAGAAGAGGAGGATGTCCTCCCCTGTGTGGGAACATTTTGATCTTATTCCTCCCAACAAGGTATGTAAATTTCTACAGAAGATGTATTTTCATGATACTGATGGTGCAATACAATTTATGTTGAGCTGTCTTGACTTTTGTACAAGGTGAAGTGTTTGCTATGTGCCAGGGAGCTGGGATATAACAGCAACACCTCATCCATGCTTAGGCACTACAGAGCTTTGCATGAGAATAAGGGGGACACCGATCGTGGAGCAAGACCAGGTGAGCCATCAAATGCAATGATAATATAGGATGCAGTAATGTTACTAAATGATATAACAATATTATACAACTGTTATAAGTTACGTGTGTGATATTTATATTTGTGCTTTATCTTTATTGTCTTTCCTCAGGAGAACAATCTCAAATAGATGAAGAAATGGTCAGCATGGTGATTGAGGACTCCCAGCCATTTAGCATTGTGGAGGACAAAGGATTCAAAAGATTTGTTAAATCATTAAATCCTAGCTATGTTCTCCCCACTAAAATGTCATAAAAGCAGTGAAAATTTAGTTTTTACAGAATAAAATGTGAACAGGCAGGACTGAGGCTCAAAGCCTCAGTGTGTAGCTGTCCATACCTCAACGTTACAAAAGCACAACCACTGTCCACACCCCAACCACACCTCACCTCACAGTAAATGATCATTTCCATTTCAAGCATTTCCAAATAATCATTTCCCATACTGCCAGTATAAATATACACAGTGTACTGCCATCACTACAATATACATGTTTTACACACTCCTTTTGTTGTTGACATTTACAGGCTGTGTGCAAAATGCCACACTCTTCAAATTCATGCCAGCTATTATTTTTACGTCCAGTAGGTGTCCTGCTAGAGCAAATGAAGCTTCATGAAGCTTCGCGTTGGGGTGAACCAATTGGATGAAAAGCTTCAGTGCTTCATGGGGCTTCATCTGCCCATCACTAGTTTAAAACGTGTCTGTCTACCTGAGAAAGTTTAGTCAGCGTGATAGCTTCACTCCCAGTGAGGGAAAAAACCAAAATGTATGGAGGAGTCACGTGATTTACATGAAAGCCTAACAGCGACGAATTCCCTCCACCTGTTAGTTTGGTTTAATCCTACTCAGCAAGATGACCTTGAATTAAGGTTTCTTTTTTTTTTATCCGAATCATCTTTATGGTCAATCTCAGAGCTGAATTAATGATAAATTGATGTTAAAATACTGATGAAACCTGAACGTGTTTTAGTAATGACATTGAAAAAACATTGATTCAAAGCTGTCTTTTTTATTATTAATCGATGATCTATTTATAGTCACATGTGACAACAATGATGTTTAAAAGTCATGGATTTATATCTGACAGGGAAATTAAAACTATTAAAAAAATAATCAGTTTGACTTTTCTATCACACTGCTCTCAAAGTGGTACATCCCATCTGCCCACTATTGAAAAGTCTTAGATTTATCATTGATCAGTGATGATATTTAAAAATCTTAAATGTATAGCTGACCAGGAGACAATCCTGTATTAGTTGACATCACTCCAGCAAAGAGATCTCCTCTTTGTGCACATCAGGTAAATGTTCATTTATTTTCTAATATTTGAATTGTGCCAAATGTATTTTATAATATTTAATAATATTTCACACTCAGTACAGTGATACATATTATAGATGTGTAATTATCACCTTAGTCATTATTGGACACTTAATAAATGTCATTAAGTGAAGTTAGCTTGCTAACGTAATGGATAACTGATTACGTTATGCAGATTATGTTAAAGAGAAATAGAGTAAATTGTTAGGTAGAAAATCTCAAATGTGAACGCAGTATGTTATTTTCTTTTTCTTTTTTTAACCTGTATTACCCTTTCAGGACCTGTAGCTCAGTAAAGCGCCACTCTGATAGCCAAATCCATCTATTCTCTAATTGGATTGCCCTTGGTAGAACCTGGGACCATTTCGTGGCCTTTCCGTTTTTTAATTCCACGCCATTTCCACTGTGTTTAATGGAGTATAGCCAAATTTTCAAACATGTATTTTTTTCCCATTTTATTTTAAAATTTCAGTCTGAGTTTTTTAAATGAGCTTAAATGGCTGAATAAAAGGCATACATCCACTATCGAACCTCGTGGCCGATTTGTGCCCCATTGAAACCCATTATAAACGCTATTTTTCACGCCAGAAAAATTACGGTCAAATCGATCGTCAGGTTTCTAGCTTATGTTTCGTTTTGGACTACAGGCCTTAGAGTTGTAATTTTTTTATTTGTCCACCGGGTGGCGCCCTTGCTTCACATTTGACCTCTGCTGGAAAACAGCGGGCTGCTTGGACAGACCTGCCGGAAATGAAGCCTCATTTCCGGCGTGCAGCAGCGGCTTCGCCCACTGATCGGGCGGACCATTTTTTGGTCCCTAGGACCATGAGAGGGTGCATTTTTTTTTTTAGTCAACAGGAAATGACGTATTTGTTGTCACGTGGTATCGGACGTGTGGGCTGGAAAAAGCAGTCCCCGGTGATCGTGCCCCGGTGATCGTCGCGACTTACCCCGGCAACATGCACTTATTTCGGCCTAGAGGAGGAGCATTTGCCGCCTGGAGACCATTTTCTGGTCCTGAAAAAAAAAATAAAAGGCGATCGAAATGACTCTTGGTGCCAATCTTTAGTCCATCTAAAGGCCTAATTATAATAACAATAAAATATTACTTCAAATGTTTTTTTGGGAAAATATTTAGTTTTTTAGTTTTTTTTTTAGTTTTTTTGTAATTTAAAGGGTTAAAACAACGAAAATATAATTAAAACTTTATATGAATATTTCAGGGAGAAGTAGTTTTAAAAGACTGACCAATTTAAAGTGAAAAAAAAAATTAATATTTAATATTTTTATTGCACTTTTTGGGCGTGGTCGATAGTGTGCATTTTATGAAATGCGCTCCTGGAAAAAAAATAAAAGGCGATCGAAATGACTGTTGGTGCCAATCTTTAGTCCATCTAAAGGCCTAATTATAATAACAAACAAATATTACTTCAAATGTTTTTTTTGGAAAATATTTAGTTTTTTTGTTTTTTGGGGCTAAAAAAACAGGGCGCTCATGTAATAAAACTGGGATTTAAAGGGTTAAAACAATGAAAATATAATTAAAACTTGACATGGATATTTTAAGCAGAAGTAGTTTTAAAAGATTGACTAATTTAAAGTAGAAAAAAATATTGATATATAACATTTTTAGAGCACTTTTGGGGCGGGACCATTTTTGGTCCCGAGGTTCACGAAAGGATGGGATTTTGAGGTTCTACCAAAGGTTAAATTTGTGATTGACATTACATTGACCAATCAGCTGAAACGAAGAAAAATTCAGTCAAAATTCATACTTGTAAGTTGAGAATCACACACAGCCAGGAAAGTTGAGCCCAGAGTTGAGCCCAAAATGGTGGTGGCTAACCAACCGGACATAGTGGTGGTAGACAAACAGAAGAAGACGGCCGTAGTGATCGATGTAGCGGTTCCGAATGACAGCAATATCAGGAAGAAGGAACATGAGAAGCTGGAGAAATACCAAGGGCTCAGAGAAGAGCTCGAGAGGATGTGGAGGTTGAAGGTAGCAGTGGTCCCAGTGGTAAACGGAGCACTACAGAAACGTTTTAAAGAGCAACAACATATTCTGCAGGCTAACAAGCAACCAGCTTCCTGTTTCCTCTACTCACAGGAACACAGAAAACCCCCACCAAAATATAAGCTGGCAAGTATTCCCACTATGACCAGCAGAGGGTGCTGAAGAGAAAGAACCTATGGATGTCATAACATCTATTTATTGACTATTTGTCACCTGTAATATATTTCTGATGACTGTTTTTACTAACAGGCTTTTATTTATTGATAGCTATGTTAACCAGGGTTACAATGACACAAAGCCTTTGCGTTGTCTCGCTGTAATGCCCTTTCCCCATTTATAGGTTGTCACAGCAAATCATTTGCCTCTATCTCACTCTATTCATACCATCATCTTCTGTCACACCAGCTCTCTTCACATCTCCTTCCATGAATCTCTGCTGAGTTCTTTTTATTTTCCTTGTTTTGGGCAGTTCTATAATCATATAGACTTTGTAGTATTTATATTGGACAATATCTGCACATCATTCTTGCCTTTAACTTCATCTCTGACATGTGTTAGGTAAAGCAGTTTCACCCCCCGGTTTGTTTTTATTCCTTGGGCATCCAGAGATGGCACCGGACTCAGTAGTCATTTCACAAAACCTTTATTCATCTTCAGTTACTCATGCATCTTCCAGAAGGGAAGACTTGCAAGGCCGGTGTCCCTCTGCAGATCTTCACTTCTTTGTTTGTTACAACCAGCTTTATAGAAGCAACCCCATCGTAAAACCCACGGTGTGTTGTAAACTCTGTGTTTGTGTATGTATGCGCAAGCACGTGAGTGCCTGTGTGTGCACGTACCTGTGTGTTTATGTGAGTGCATGTGAGTGACTGTGCGTGTGGGTGTGTGTGTGCGTCATAACAGTTAAAGCACTGTGTGTGTGTCTCTGTGTATGTGACTTCCTGTTGGTCATAAAAGTCCATCTCCCCTCAACCAAGTTAAACCAAATTCCTCTACAAAACATACAAACACAGTTAACATATTACAATCACTGAGACCCCCACTCTGCATCCACTGGGCCATTGGCCTCTTGTTGCCTGACTTTTACAGTTAAACACGTGGAGAGTCTCCTGCAAACCTACTTCTAAGTAATGACAAGACAATATTAAGCTTCTATTACATTCAGGGACAAGCATCAGCATCAACATCAGCATCCCCCAACTGTAGCTTCCTGTCTCCTTTTATGACAGGCAGTCCCCCAGTATCCATAAAATCCACTCCCTCTACACACTCTAAGGCCATATAGCTAAACCAAACTGAAACACTCACACAAATCCTTCCCTTCTGGACCCTCTCATCTAAGAAAATTTAACACATTATATTCTAATAATTGTTTTCTTGTACTCACACATACTTCAGTTCATGGTCCTGTCTTTTTGTTATTGCCACCATTTCACTACCTTCTTGTAAAGCTTCCTTTTCCTTTTCACCTTTGAAACCCATCCTGTTCTCATCTCTCCTAATAAAGTATGCACACAGTAATAAATATCATGAATGAAAAGTACCATAATAGAATAAATAAACAACACTACATATCCTATAATCTGATTTCTGCCTTTTAGTTTATTAACCCTTTAAGACCTACCATAGAACCAAGTCTGCCAGAGCTTATATTATATTTTTACATGCTGTGGAGCCATTTTTTGGAGCATTTCAAGTTGCTATACATCAATACAACCATTATAGCCCAAATTTTAATAATATGTCTGCATTAAGTGCATAGAAATTACATAAATTGCAAAAAAGTGGAGTAAACTACAAAAAAATTTAAAATCGTTTTTGTTTTTTTAACATATATTTCTAGTTAGAGAAATTTAAGAGGCTTATCCCTCAAAACTGTAAATACAAAAAAGTTGCACAAACTAGTTTCCCACCAAAGGAAATTTATTTTGAGTGTTTTCATAGTTTTATTTTTGAGATACACCAATTTTTATATACTACAGGAAAAACGAAAAAATATATTATAGTGCAAATTTGCAAAATAACAGCATATGCATCAAAATAAACTATTTCCAGCAGTGCAATATGAGTCCTAAGCATCCCAGAAACGACACAGAAAGTCATGAAGTCAAACATAACTTTTAAAAACACCAGTATAAGCTCATGAGGCCACGATGGTAAAAAAAAACTACATTTCCGCAAAATGACGTCACTTCCGGTTTCGGGCAGGTCATGTGGTCATGTGATAGTTCGCGCTGATGGACGTAGGAAGTGTTACAAACAGCTGATCGGATCGGCAAAGCCTGTTTCTGGAATATTATGTTTTTGTTGCTACAAGCACTTTTTATGCAGTTTTTGCAAAGCTATATGTGGAAGGAAACTGTGACCGAGGACAAGCTGATGGCATAAGATGTAAGTACAATTCCTCCGGTTTCATATGCAAAAAAAATTATTGCGCTAGCTCACGTGGTTGCAGTGCTACCGGGATTTAAAAATAGTTACGCAAAATGGAGCATGTCCGCTCCTACCGGTTCTAAAGGGTTAAAAGGGAAGCGCCACACAGTTTGTGTCATTATCCAGATGTACATAAGCATGGTTACACAGTTACGCAATCATACCAAAACTCTGTCCTGGTAGTTTCCTCTTTCTCTTTTGTATCAGACATACTGAGACAATATTCGGGATAAATAACCATGAAAACAATTTATTTATTCAGTTTAGAGTTTTACACATCTCATCATTATAATCACAGAGCCTGTTTCACTTGAATCGTCCACTTGATGGCGCAGTAGAGCAAATGAATCATCACATGCTTCGAACCATGAGTCGACCAATTGGGTGGAAAGCTTCATCTTACCATCACTAGTGAAAGGCAGAATGGAGTCCTGGGCTATAGCTGCAATGGTGATAGGTGAAACCAGTGACCATGAATAGGCCTGTAACGGTGGACCCAAGAAATACCAGCCGGAGCGACTTTGACAGTGCAGAACTTTTTATTGAACTCGGGGTTGTACGTGGACACATATACTCCGCGCTCTCTTTCTCTGCTGTCACCTCCGTCTCCGTCTGTCACTGCCAACATATAAAGAGACACAATCACTGTCAGATCCCAGCACACCTGTTCACCCCGCCCCTGCGCCGCCCCGGGAGCTCACTGCGTCACGCCTCCTCTGCAGCTGGCCAAGGACCACACCCACGCCACAAGGCCAAACACTAACACTGCTTAGCAGACAATCTGGCAAAGAGTGGTTGTCAGGGTTGGCCTTAGCGGCGCTAAATCAGCTCCATGTGTGGCTCCCTAGAAAATTAGGTCAGCTCCGCCCAGAGGAGGAGACGTGTAGCGCAGTGGAAAAATACAGCCACTCACCCAGACCATGACGAAAACAGTCAAATAACAATCATCAGGTAACCTAACATGCAAGTTTTTGGACTTTCGGCGGAAGCCAAAGTACTCGGAGGAATCCCACACAGAAAGACACCATCTGGTAGACTCATATCCAGAACCTTTTGCTGTTAGGCAACCGTGATAACCACTGCACTCTCCCTAGCCCCATATTAATTATGAGATTTTGTTTAAAGCCTAAAATCTACTAATTTATGAAGCATATATGTTTTGTTTTTTTGTTTCATGGAGTGGAGGATGTAGTTTCTTGAGAAAATATTGCTGACAGGCTGCAAAATCTGACAGTGGATCTTTTTAAGCCTGATTGCTCAGCATGTCTGAGAAACCTTCTGACAGGGCAGAGAGGAGAGAGAGGCAGCTGGAAGACGCACATGTTTGACTGTTAAGCATCATTTTATTAAATGGACTTGTTCTTATATAGCACTTTTCTACTCTGAGTACTCAAAGCACTTTACAGAACTAATTTATTCACCCAATCATTTTTCTAATCTGTTAGTGCCTATCTAACATTCATACACATTCACACTCCGATGGATAGCAACATGGGGTTAATATCTTGCCCAAGGATATTTGGCATGCAGACTAGGGGGAAGCCAAGAATCGAACAACCAACTTTCCAATCAGGGGTTGACCTGTTCTACCACCTGAGCTACAGCCACCCCGGCAACTGATGAGCTACACACTTCAAGTCTTAGGGGTCCAGGTGTCACCACTCTGATTTGTATCTGAGCTGGTTCCCACCAAGGTTGACACTGTGACTGTGTGTGATGCGGATATGTAGATATTGGAGGTCTTGATTGAACTACAAAGCTTATTTGTACTGTGTGTGTTTGTGTTCAGACTTTAAACCAGAGCCAGATGTAATCTACTCTACACTGAAGTAACCAGTCCAACCACTGATGTCCAACTGCTGATCACCAACTGGTCCCATCCACCAGCACCTCAGACCAGAGTGCACTGATGTTTTAAGTTTTTAGATGATTTTCAAATTTTTTTATGCTGTTGGTTTATGTCCTTAGGAGTGTCCTGCTTTCGTTCGCACAGCACTGATCTAGTTTAATAAACGTTTGTTCTCACTGGTTTTTGTTGTGTGGTTCTGTGGGTTTGGTCAAGCAATCGGATGGAAAATATGACTTGTTTGGTTGTGGCTAATATGACAACACATTTTTCTTCCGTGCAGAAAAAAATAGTTTAAATATCAAAAAACAATTGCTCACTATAAACTGAACAGAAAAGCTTCAGTAAAGATGTGTGTGTGTTTTAAACTAAAGAGCTTTACACTGTAAAATCTAATTAGTTCCCAGAACTCAAAAAAATTGAGGAAACTCATTGCCTCAAAAAAATTGAGTAAAGCTTAGCTAAAAATGACTAAGTTAGGACAACTTATTTATTTTGAGTACTCTGTACAAGCTCATTTGTTCCCAGAACTCAAAAAAATTGGATCAAGTTCACGTAAGATGACCAAGTTAGGGCAACTTACTCATTTCACTGTAGAGCCTTGTTAGTTCCCAGAACTCAAAAAAATTGAGGAAACTTGTTGCCTCAAAAAAACTAAGTAAAGCTTACTTAAGATGACTGTTAGGACACCTTATACATTGCAAGTCTGCAGTATTAAGAATAACTTGATATTTCTGACAGTACAATACTAATCGTTTACCTACTGACAAACATTTCAAGTTCAACTAAATGAAAAAACAATTTGTGGTAACCTGGTTATGATTAAAAATAATTAACAACACTTTTTGTAATGATGTTAAAATCAGCCCAACTTTTATTTTCAAACACAGCAAAGTATAAGAGCCAACATACTGGACACTGTTCTGCTGAACAAGAAACAATTATATTTCCATCACTGTTATAATCTTACAATGAAACAAAGTCTCAGATGTAATTATTCTGAAAATAAGTTTAGGCCTACCACAAGTTTGTTTTGTACTTACATTACTTATATCATCAAAATAAAATATGTATTAATGATAGGTTTGTAGCTTGAACCTATTCGCTGGAACGTTGAAGACAATATAATTACACAGCAAGCAAGACACGAAGTAGGCAAAGTTCTTCTTGTTACTCATGCATGAGGGAGACCTGCCTGGAGCCAAGTGTCGTTCCAATCTTCTTTTTTTTCGCTGTTTCATTACAACTGTTTTTGCATTACTGCCACCTTGTGGATATACAAGGTATATCGATCCTAATTGACTTAACTTAAATGTTATGCCATTCCACGCTTTGCCGTGAGACTGGGTAGATATCGCCGAAATCATCGAAGCACTTTTGCAAAGAGGCTCTATCTTGACAAACCGACCAGACATATGAAGATTAAACCACTATATTCTCTGCTAAAAAAATATTAAAACGGTATTTGGTGACACACAAACAGGGTTTTTCAAAGTTCAGTTCTGTTAGTTTCCACATGCCAGTTGTTGTGTGCTAAAAACAATGGCCACCAGGCCAAAGCAATGGTTTTGACTCGATCAGCGTTAACCCCGCCCACTTAGTTTGATGGGTGAGGTTGACAGATAAAATTATTTCATGGTGAGACCTGAAGGAGTCAACTGTGCCAAGATGAATTAATTAAATACACCATTAAGTAATTATTTAAATGTGTCAATAATTAATTAAAATGTGAAATAAATAAATAAATAATTAAATATGTCAATAATTAATTAATTACATGTGTTGTAAATATTTATGTTCGTCCAGACGCTTTTCTTTGCAAGCTCCTTTGACTACGATGACCTGGATGACTGAGAACCTTCACAGACATAAATATTTATGTAATTAATTATTTCCGATTTTAATTAATTATTGCCACATTTAATTCATTATTTAATGGTGTATTTAATTAATTCATTATGCAGTCCTGGCGTTCCATAGGTTTTAAAGCCTCCACTCCAAAATATATATATAGTTGACCTTAATTTTACAGAGAATGTGATGATTTTATGGATAATTAAAGTCAGTCATATATCCACCAACACAACAAGCTGAAAGTCAGTGAATGCTGCTCGGTTTGCAGCCCTGAATATCACGGGACAAACAGGATTCACTGCACTGTTAATGTTAGCTATGTTATATTGCTGCCTCTGTTCGGTGGTGTCGAGCCATACGGACTTTAACGATGTGTTTGAACTAGAGATTGACCGATCCGATATTAAATATCGGTATCGGTCTGATACTGACCTAAATTACTGGATCGGATATCGGAGAGAAATAAAAAATGTAATCCGATCCATCAAATATCAAAAAATCACCTCACAAAATTTGGACATGGCATAACTTGGCTCATAATCGTAGCACGTTGGAGCAGTGTGCATGACGTGATAGAGCGGCTGTGGCGTGCGAGACCTGTCGGCGGTCTGGTTCAGCATTTGGAGCCTCGCTACAAAACCAGCATTTCATCTCCCAGGAAGTTATCCCAGAGAGAAGTAAAGCAAGTGTGTAAGTTCATCTCTGAATGTTTGTAAAGCATTCCAGCGTTAAGCTTAACAACCGATATATGGAGTGACTGTGTCTTCTCTCTCCCTCCCTCTCAATTCAGTTCAATTGTGAAACTGATTAATGATCAGCTGATCGGCTTTTCTGATCGGCGCGAGTCCGTCTCTCTTGTTTGTTTATTGCCCACTTCGTGCTAGAAAGAGGAAACCAGCGGCTGATCAACAGCAGCACGTGTAAGCTTGATAAGCTGCTGTTAGAATTTATTTAATATTACTTTCTACACCAGGATCTTTTTCTACGTAGCTGACGGCTGGTAACTGTGCAGCGGTGGATCTAGCAAAGTTTGGCCACACTGCATCAAATTAAAGTTGATTACGTCGATTAAGCATCATGAGGTGGGGGGTGGTTCCCTATTTTTTATTTTGCTGGGGGTTTGCAACCCTATTATTTAGGTTGCTTAATATTTCTGCTAAGTACTCTTTAGAATAGCAGAATAGGGAGGATGGAGTAGGTTTAAGTTTATTAGATTGATCAGTATTGCTGAACTATGAAATATTTTGGGTGCAGTGTATTTTTTGCATACAGGTATAACAGAATAGCTTCAGCGTTTGTTTGTTTTTAAACTTGAGTTTGAACTTAAACAAAATGTAGCAAGATATTAAAAATTAAAAATATTTTTTATTACTTTTTTTAATTTTTTTTTTATTTATTAAAAAACACACAATATCGGATTCATATCGGTATCGGCCGATATCGAAATTTATGATATCGTATCGGTATCGGACATAAAAAAGTGGTATCGTGCCATCTCTAGTTTGAACGAGCTGACGGTTCACTCGTTAAGCTGAAAGAAAGATGCTTTAATCACAGCAGTCACACATGTGTCCACTGTACCATCTGGGAACTCTTCTTGTTTAGCACTCGTAATAACACAAACACTAAATCCTCCTGTTTGTAGCAGTGTATACACCTGAGACTGTCACCTGTCTGTCTGTCCTGCACTCTCTCTCTGTTTCTTTCTCTCTGATTGTGGAATAAAAGTATCAACATGTATTTATAAGTTACACTTGTGTTTGAATCCTGCAGCTTATCACACATTTGATTTCCATGTGTGACAACTGCAAGTGTCCAAAGTGAGGACAGACTGAGGGACCCACTGCTGCACATCATCTGTGAGGCTTTGCACCCCTGTTGATCCACCAGGACAAACTCAGCAGTGTGTGAGGAAGAGGAGGAAGAACCAGCAGCAGCTGACAGATGGAGAGAATAGACAGACTGTTCCCTGTTTGTGAAGGACTGCTAGAAAAGTTTAAATAACTAATTGTCTGTCCAGAATCAGTCTTATTAGGTAATGTTCAAATAATATTATCATTCCAGTATTACAAATATTACTCCAATCTTGGAGTAATATTTGACTCTTCTCTGGGCCTTGACTCTCATGTAAAATCTTTCAATCAATCAGTCTTTATTTATAAAGCACTTTTCATACAAAAAATGTAGCACAAAGTGCTTTACATAGTTAAAAGCAGCCCACCCCACCCCACCCTCCAACTCACTCCCCACACTCTCATTAACATAAATGATGTGAATACACACATATCCCCCCCCCCCCCCCCCCACACACACACACACACACACACACACAAAGAGTAAAAATTGGGCTGGGTTCGCATGAGCCAAGTGAGGAAACACTATAACAGGGAGCCGTCTGCACCGGGAGCCGGTCACAGACCGCAGCCTCCAGGCTGGGCACACAGCAGGAGGGAGGCAAAGGAGCCCCCCAGCCAGGCTGAGAGGACCCCCGGAGACACAGCAGCCACGGTCGATCACAGCCCCGGTGCAGAGAGCCCCCTCCGAGGAAACACTGGAGATATGAAACAATAGGATATATACAGGGTAAAATGATAAAATAAATAAGAACAGGATACAATATAAATATAAATATAAATAGAGTGAGAAGATTAAAAAATGAATAAGAATAAAATCAATAAATATTAGGTAAAGCCTAAATTAATAATAGAATAACAGGATATAATAAATAAGCATACAATAAATAAACGCTAAGTAAAAGCTAAATTAAAAAGGTGGGTCTTGAGCCTGTTCTTAAAAACATGTACGTTCTCTGCGGCCCTGAGCTCCTCCGGCAGGCTGTTCCACAGACGAGGACCATACCACTGAAAAGCTGCCTCTCCGTGAGTATGTGTCCTGACTTTAGGGACAATCAAAAGGCCAGTACCAGAGGACCTCAGGGTCCGCGAGGGTTCATATGGTAAAAGCAGATCTGAGAGATAAGAAGGCCCAAGACCATTAAGACATTTAAAAACCAATAAAAGAACTTTAAAATCGATCCTGAAACACACGGGGAGCCAATGCAGCAATTCTAAAACCGGTGTAATATGGGCCCGCACTCTGGTCTTCGTCAGCACACGGGCTGCAGAGTTTTGCAAAAGTTGTAAAGTTGAAATATTCTTCTTAGGAAGACCAGAGAGCAGGGCATTACAGTAATCAATACGAATGGTAATAAAAGCATGCATCAACATCTCCGTGTTGGCCCGAGAGAGAATAGGGCGGACTCTGGCTATATTTTTTAGATGATAAAATCCAATTTTGGTTACATGTTTAATATGTGGGATAAAACCAAGCTCAGAGTCAAAAATAACACCCAGGTTTTTCACTTGTAGAGAAGGACATAGTGAAAATGCCTCTAATTTAGACAAGAGTTTCTCTCTCTGTTCTGCCTTTTATAACTTAAATCGGATATTATAGTTGTAAGCTGCCCTAGAGCACCCTCTAGTGGCTGCTTTGGGTTTGGTTACTTTGGGAAAGGAAAAAATGAGAACGTGAAGAAGAAATAAAAGATGGCGGAAAGTGATACCGTAATGTTATCGTTCTAAGCTGATACGGACCTTAAAATGTTGTTGCCTTGGACAAGATGTCACGGCGACGGATGGCCGGTACTGAATAGGACTCAGGTGCAGAAACCCAGAGCGGAGACAGTAGATGATTTAATAGTTTATTACGGTTAAGTGCAAGGGGAACAAAAAAGAGAAACGTGGCAAAGACAGAAAATGACGAGACGTGGAGCCTTGGTGTGGCGTGCCCAGGGGAACGTGGCTAGGGCGAGGGAACGAGGCCTGAGAAGTGGAACAGAGCTGAGTGGGGAACAGTCACACTGAGGGGAGAGGATATAGGAGTTAGGCAGGTAGTGAAGGCAGCTCAGAAGTGGCCAATATAAGAGCAGCAATTCTTACTTGCAGTTAGGGACCTGGAGTGTTTGAGAGGGGGGATGATGAAGATCCAGGGGAGGTTGAGTGGCGTGGAAAGGCTGACCTGAGATCTGGGGCTCCAGATGGAGTGTGATGGCAGGAGGGCAGGCAGGTGAGGCACAGAGGGATTTCCAAAATGATCACTAGGTATTCCGAGTCCGGAGGTGGAGTGAGCCAGGGTGGGTACAGCAACTGTAGCACAAAAGAGTCTTTGTTAGTAAGATGAATCACAGCGAGAATTTGAAACACAAGACCTGTTACCAACATGGGTTGATGACGAACTGGCAGTGAGTGAACATCGATGTGTGGTTTAAATCCCTCTGGCTTGATAGCCTGCAATAGGCTCCAGGTGTGCAGGAGCTGGAGTTGGCCCTGCCCAGGGGCGGATCCCAGGTCAGTTCAGGAGCCTAATGGAAACTCCAGCCACCCACCGTAGACCATGACACAAGATATGTCTGTAAGTATGAGTGTCGATAAAATAACTATTATCTTTTGTTTTGTGTAAAAATGGCACGATAATTTGTACATTTGAAAGTTTTATCTTGTTAGCTTGCAGTAAGAGTGTAACAAGCTAGTTTACAATGTTAGTTAGCTAATACAGTATTTTGTACTTTCAGTTTTACGATGGTCAAAGAGAAGGCAATGGTCAGAGGCCATTCTTCAATAAATCAGCACAAAAAGGAAAATAAGTCTGGTTATTGGAGCATCGTTATCTCGCTGTCTAGCTGGTGAAACTAAGAGACTCAGGGCGAGGACAGCATAGTAAAAAGACATTAGCGCAGCGGGCACAACCACGAGGAGCTATTTTCAGCACATCAGTTATGAGTCTACGGTCAGGAAAGCAATATCAACTGGATCTTCCAGAAGAGGAAGAAACACCAGACCAAAGAGAAACAAAACAAGTGCACAACGCAGAGGATATGGAGAAAAAGGATAATGCAAGCAACGCAGACACACAGGCGGAGTCTAGACGCTCGCGTACATCCAAGCGTTCATCCACAAATTCTGCAGCACTTAAAGCATGAGCAAAAGCAGAGGCTGCACGTGCACAGCTGGCGTATTCAGAAAGAGAAGCAGCTATAATGAAACAAAAAACTGAACTTGAGGCTAATTTACATGTTTTGAGCTGTCAAAAGGCTGTTGCAGTTGCAGAAGCAGAGGTTGCAGTTTATGAAGAAGAGGAGGGACTCTCAAAAAGTGAACTGCGCTATCCATTGGTGGGACCACCCGCCAGTCCAAAGCAACGCACAGCAGAGTATGTACAAAAACACTCAGATATTTGCCTTGAAGGATTCAAATTAAAAGTAGATCCACTTGCCTGTCACGTGAACAATGCGAAATGGCTATGAATGCAGATATAGACAATGACGGCTCACACAGTGCTCAAAAGGCTAATGTTAAAGTGGAACTCCAAACACAACAGAGAGAGAGACTGGATTCCCCCAAACCTTATCCGTACAACACTCTTCAAACATCAACAGAGACACAGGGTGTCCAGGATATTACAAGGTACCTGACACGTAGGGAAATGTTAAGTACTGGACTTTTGCAGTTTGATGACCACCCAGAAAACTACTGGGCGTGGAAGGCGTCATTTCAAAGTGCTATTAAAGACTTGCATGTTACAGCTCAAGAGGAGCTAGATTTAATGGTCAAATGGCTTGGAGTTGAGTCTGGTCACCAGGCCAAAAGAATCCGATCAGTCCATGTCTTTAATCCAGCTGCAGCTCTCAACCTTGTGTGGCAAAGACTCGAGGAATGTTATGGATCTCCAGAAGTGGTAGAAAATGCACTGTTAAAAAAGATTGAACAGTTTCCCAAACTAAACAACAGAGACAACACAAAGTTAAGAGAGCTGGGTGACGTTCTGCAGGAAATAGAATGTGCAAAAGATGGAGGATACCTACCAGGCCTCTCATATTTGGACACAGCTCGCGGAGTCAACCCCATTGTGGAAAAGTTACCATATGGACTGCAGGAAAAATGGATTGCAACAGGAGCAAAGAACAAAGAAGAACATAAAGTTGTTTTCCCCCCTTTCAGTGTCTTTTCAAAGTTTGTAAGACAACAAGCCAAAATAAGAAACGACCCAAGCTTTGTCATCACACCTCCTGTCGACACCAGCTTCAAGAAGGAGAAAAGCTTCAGAGGCAGTAACAGGCAAGTGATTAGTGTACACAAAACGGACATTCCTACAGACACTAGTTCACCTCAAAATAGTTACAGCAAGCCTATAGAAAGCCCTGACAAGGTATGCCCAATACATAAGAAGCCTCACCCTCTTAAAAGGTGCAAGAGTTTTAGAGCAAAGCCCATAGATGAGCGCAAGTCATTTTTAAAAGAGAACAGAATCTGTTTTAAATGCTGTGGCTCTACTCAACATTTAGCAAGGGACTGCAGGGCTCAAATAAAATGCATGGACTGTGGTAGCGACAGGCATTTAGCAGTGCTACATCCAGGTCCACCCCCTGCTCCAGCTGAGAGCTCTGGAGCTGATAAAGATGATGGCGGGGAGACACAGGATAATGCAAATGCCTCAGTTGTTTCCAAATGCACAGAAGTATGTGGTGATGAACATAGCCCACATTCATGCTCAAAAATAAGTCCTGTGTTAGTCTATCCAGAAGGCGAAAAAGAACAGGCTAGAAAGATGTATGCAGTGCTTGATGAACAAAGTAAGAAGTCACTAGCTAAGTCTCAGTTTTTTGAGCTTTTTAATATTAAGACACGCTCAGAGACTTACAAGCTCAGAACATGCTCAGGACTGTCAGATAATGTCGGCAGAACAGCAGTAAACTTCATGATTGAGTCAATGGATGGTAAAGTAAAGCTCCCACTCCCAAACCTGATTGAATGTGACATGATTCCAGACGACAGGAGAGAGATTCCCTCTCCACAAATGGCCATGAAGTTCCCACACTTACAGAAGATAGCTGAAAAAGTACCTCCTGTAGAAGAACAAGTACCTATTCTGTTGCTTTTGGGAAGAGACATTATACAGGTACACAAAGTCAGAGAGAGAATCAATGGGCCACACAATACACCTTATGCGCAGCGTTTGGATTTAGGCTGGGTTATAGTTGGAGAAGCCTGCATGGGGAAGACGCATAAGCCCCCTAGTGTGAGTGTTCTCAAAACACATTCTTCAGAATGGCCGTGCTTCTTACCTCTGCCCATGTCCTAACACGTTTCAAATCAAAGACCAGTTAAACACCACACCTAACCCCAAAAAGGACAGGGGAAACACAAACACCAATCAACTGGGAGAAACTGTTTTTGACAGGACAAAAGATGATGACAAACCAGCACTGTCAGTAGAAGACAAAGACTTCATTGACATCATGGAGAAGGAGGTGTATCAAAATGAATGTAACAGCTGGGTGGCGCCTTTGCCATTCCGCTCTCCAAGACCAGAGCTTCCGAGTAACAGAGAGCAAGCATTCAAGTGCCTCCAATCTCTCAGAAAGACATTGGACTGGAACCCTGAAATGAAAAGACAATATATCGAATTCATTCAAAACATGCTGGACAATGACCATGCAGAAGTCGCTCCACCTTTGGACTCAAACAAAGAACACTGGTACTTGCCATCCTTCGGTGTGTACCACCCACAAAAACCTAATCAGCTGAGAGTAGTCTTTGACTCAAGTGCAGAATTTTAAGGACAGTCCCTTAACAAAGTCTTATTAAGTGGACCAGACCTAAATAACACACTACTAGGTGTCCTTATGCGTTTTAGGAAAGAGCCTGTAGCATTTTCAGCTGATGTGCAACAAATGTTTTATTGTTTTGAAGTGAGAGAGGATCATAGGGATTCCTTTGGTATGAAGACAATGATCCCGACCAAGGTATTTGTGACTATAGAATGAGGGTTCATGTTTTTGGGAATAGCCCTTCCCCAGCTGTGGCTATTTATTGTATGAGGCGTGCTGCAGTCGAGGGAGAAGAAGAGCACGGACATGATGCAAAGCAGTTTGTAATGAGACATTTTTACGTTGATGATGGTCTCGCATCCACAGCAACAGTGGAAGAAGCTGTTGAGACACTCACAAGCGCTCAAAAGATGCTGGCACAGTCAAACTTAAGGCTACATAAAATAGCCTCTAATGACCAAAAAGTAGTGGAAGCGTTTCCTGCTGCCGAGAGAGCCAAGGATCTAAAAGACTTGGATTTAGAGTTGGACGACATACCCCTGCAAAGGAGCTTGGGGGTACTGTGGAATCTTAAAAAGGACTGTTTTACCTTTCACATCACCACTGAACAAAAGCCGTTCACCAGGAGAGGTGTCTTGGCCACTGTTAACAGTCTGTATGACCCGCTGGGTTTCGTGTCACCCATCACAATGCAGGGAAAAGCTCTTCTCCGTGAATTGACCTCAGAGCAAAAGGACTGGGATGAATCACTTCCTGCAGAAAGAGAAGATGAATGGAGCAGATGGAAAAGCTCATTGAAGGATCTTGAGCGGCTACAGATACCGAGGTGCTACTTCCCGTTCTCCCAGGCCATTGCTGTGAAAAAAGAACTGTGCATATTTTCAGATGCCTCCACCATGGCCATAGGAGCAGTGGCATATCTGAGAGCTATTGATGGTGAAGGTCAGTGGCACACAGGTTTCATCATGGGCAAGTCCAAAGTAGCCCCAAGACCCGCCCACACTGTTCCTAGATTGGAGTTATGTGCAGCAGTGTTAGCTGTAGAGATGTACGAACTCATTAGAGATGAGATTGACATTGAAGTAGACACTGTCAGATTTTTCACAGACAGTAAAATTGTTCTTGGTTACATACACAACAACACAAAGAGGTTCTACACTTACGTGGCTAACCGAGTGATTAGAATCAGAAAGTCTACACATCCAGCACAGTGGTTTTACATAGCCACTAGTGACAATCCAGCAGACACAGCCACTAGACCAATTGCAGCTTCTGCATTGGCTTCTACAAACTGGTTTAGTGGTCCTTCCTTTTTGACACAACACGACATAGAGAAGTCTCACTGGGATAGTTTCACACTGATCGATCCTGACACAGATGCAGAGATCAGACCTGATATAACAAGTTTTGTTACCAAAGCCTCAGTAACACAGCTAGAGCCATGCTGTTTTGAAAGATTCTCTCATTGGATGAGATTGTGTCGCACTATTGCATCACTAAAGCGTGTGGCAGTATCATTCAAGAAAACAAACACAGAAGGTAAAGGCTGGAAGTGTTTCAGTGAAACTAACACCACAGATGAAGTGTCTAAAGCAGCAAAGTTCATCATTCACACAATACAAAGTGAAACGTTCAAAGAAGAGTACAGATGAGTAAAAGAAAATCTGCCACTTCCAAAACAAAGCTGTCTTGTAGGGTTAAATCCAGTTATTGATGAAGATGGGCTCCTCAGAGTAGGAGGTCGATTGGCACCTGCTAACCTAACAAAAGATGAGAAACATCCACTCATTATCCCAAATGCTCATCATATAGCCATCCTTCTTATTAGATACTATCATGAGAAGGTAGCGCATCAGGGGCGTCACCTAACAGAAGGAGCGCTCAGAGGTGCTGGATTTTGGATTATTGGCAGTAAACAGCTCGTCTCTTCTGTTATTTACAAGTGTGTTCTTTGTCGAAAGCTTCGAGGACGACTTCAGACCCAAAAGATGGCAGATTTACCTGTGGACAGGCTGACACCAATGCCACCGTTCACTAGTGTAGGACTGGATGTCTTTGGACCCTGGATGGTCACCACACGTCGTACCAGAGGAGGGAGTGCAGACAGTAAACGCTGGGCTGTGCTTTTCACCTGCATGTCCACGAGAGCTGTGCACATTGAGCTCATTGAAACAATGTCAACATCCAGCTTCATCAATGCGCTAAGGAGATTTTTCTGCATCCGTGGACCTGCTCAAATACTCAGATCGAGGTACTAGAGGTACAAATTTTGTTGGAGCATGCAATGAGTTGCAAATTGATCACAAGGACACAGAACTAAACTCATACCTGCAAGAGAAAGGATGCACATGGCTGTTTAATCCCCTACACTCATCGCACATGGGTGGATCGTGGGAGAGACTTATTGGAGTAGCAAGGCGCATCCTAGATGGTATTCTGTTGAAAGCCGTACATGTCCAACTAACACATGAAGTGTTAAGTACATTCATGGCAGAAGTAATGGCAATAATGAATGCAAGACCACTTGTACCAGTCTCAACAGATCCAGACAAACCAAACCTTCTCACTCCAGCAATGCTCCTTACACAAAAGGTCAATGCATTATCTGCACCAACAGGAAGCTTTGGACCGCCAGACCTCTACTCAAAGCAATGGAAGCAAGTACAGTGTTTGGCAGACTCTTTTTGGAAACAGTGGAAAAGTGAATATCTTTCAACACTACAGCAAAGGAGAAAATGGACTGATGATGAAACAAACATAAAAGTTGGTGATGTTGTGTTATTGAAAGATGCTCTCGCACACAGAAATGACTGGTCCATGGGAAAAGTTGTAAGAACATTTGAGAGCAAGGACAATAAGGTTCGAAAAGCAGAAGTAAAGACTGTGAAAGATGGAAATGAAAAAGTGTTTTTGAGACCCATCGCTGATATGGTTTTGCTTTTATCAAGTGATAAATAAGTGTTTGAAATAGCCCTAAACTGTTCAAAATGTTTATTAGAAAAGTTTGTTCTAGTGGCACAATTATATTGTACCAGGCGGGGAGTGTTCTGCCTTTTATAACTTAAATCGGATATTATAGTTGTAAGCTGCCCTAGAGCTCCCTCTAGTGGCTGCTTTGGGTTCGGTTACTTTGGGAAAGGAAAAAATGAGAACGTGAAGAAGAAATAAAAGATGGCGGAAAGTGATACCGTAATGTTATCGTTCTAAGCTGATACGGACCTTAAAATGTTGTTGCCTTGGACAAGATATGTCTGTAAGTATGAGTGTCGATAAAATAACTATTATCTTTTGTTTTGTGTAAAAATGGCACGATAATTTGTACATTTGAAAGTTTTATCTTGTTAGCTTGCAGTAAGAGTGTAACAAGCTAGTTTACAATGTTAGTTAGCTAATACAGTATTTTGTACTTTCAGTTTTACGATGGTCAAAGAGAAGGCAATGGTCAGAGGCCATTCTTCAATAAATCAGCACAAAAAGGAAAATAAGTCTGGTTATTGGAGCATCGTTATCTCGCTGTCTAGCTGGTGAAACTAAGAGACTCAGGGCGAGGACAGCACACTCTCTGAGCCTCAGGACCGACGATTAAAACTTGTCCTGGTTAAGCTGTAAAAAGTTTTCTGCCATCCAAGATCTTATATCTAAAATACAGTTAAAAAGGGCATCCATTGGTCTGGTGTCATCAGGAGACATGGAGATGTACAGCTGCGTGTCATCAGCGTAACTGTGGAAGTTCACTCCATGCCTCCTGATGACACCGCCGAGAGGGAGCATATACAAATTAAAAAGTACAGGGCCTAGAACCGACCCTTGAGGCACACCACATGTCATTCTATGGATCTTAGAGGAGCATGTATCCATACTCACCATAAAAGATCTGTCTGAGAGATAGGAAGTGAACCAGTTGTGTACAACACCAGAGAGGCCCACCATGTGTTTCAGTCTGTTTAAAAGAATAGTGTGGTCTACTGTATCAAAGGCTGCACTTAGATCCAGTAGCACCAGCACTGAGAGCTTTTGGGAGTCCCAGTTACATCTAAGATCATTTAAAACCTTTAGGAGAGCAGTCTCTGTGCTGTGGTTCACCCTAAATCCAGACTGGAATATCTCCAGGATCTGTCTATCATTCAAAAAGTCATTAATCTGAGTAAAAACAAGTTTGTTGTTGTTGAAAACAAGCTGTTGTTGGTTTTGTGATCTACAGAAAATGTAGGAATTCAAAATGTAGGAATTCAAAGTACCAGTCTCCTTCTGAACAAGGACAGCAGATGGAAATGTCTTAATAGCTGACCTGTGAGTCCTGCTACTGTTCCAGGTTTTTATCATTACGTTTAACACTCAGAGTGACAGATGTCCTGAGGACAGGTAACAATGCAAAAGTAAACTGTGTTTAAAGGAGTTAAAGTGGAAGATGGGGGAAAGAATAATATTAGGGTTGGGTGATATGTAAAAACTTTCCAACCGGCAATTGTAAGTCCAATAATCGACGATGAATGATACATTTGCGCATGCGCAGAGTTTTTGATTGGTGTGCCCCACCATATCTCAGAATTCATAGCACAGCCCAGTTTCCCACAATGGTTTGCAGCTACTTAGTTTTAATGTTACTCTTTTTAATCTTTCAGGGTCACAAAATAAACTTTCAAGATATTTTCAGGCAAGAATGTAGCTCTATAAATTTCAAATATCTGCTCGGTTTATCACACATTAAATGTCTGTTACCCAACAGCCTGATAGCTCGCCGGGGTTCAAGGGTCACTAGAGCCGGCGAGAACAGCAAACTCCCGACGCATCGTTTTCAAACCCAGCCTATGAATTTGGACACGGCTGTAGTCATGCACAGTCTGATTTGCGCATTTATAACACAGAAAAAGTCCAAACACTAATACTAAAAAAAGTAGCCAGTTTGGGATTTCTTTGGCTTTAAACTGGATGAAAGCGGTAAACCAAAGGATGTAACTAAAGCGGTTTTCCGCTTGTGCAGACGTACAAGCAAAGGACTCAAACTAACTAACACAACTGACTAACTTGCATGAGCATGTACGTGTCCACCATCCGAATGTTTTTTTTTTCTGAGGCTACTGCCTTTCTTTTATGAGTTTGAGTAAATGACTCGTTGCATTTGGGCGCACTCTGAGGAGGGAGCATTTGCTCGCAGATGAAAGAGGGTCCTGTTAAAACAGCGCTTTAATTTTATTTTTCTGTTGACTGCTTCTGTTAGCTCTATCATTATTAGCCAACTTACTCATGGGCAAATAAATAAATCGCTCTTGTAAAAACTATTGACGATGGGATAGTCGATATATTCGTCCAATCACCCAACCCTGAAAGGTAGATCTGTTGGACTCATAGTTGGTCTTTCAGTTTTTGCTGTGTCGGGATGAAATATTATTTTATATTCATAATCTATGTTACTATGCATAATCCTTATTATTACTGTTGCATCATTTATGATTTATCATTGTTAACATTTCATTGACACATTTATGTGTGTGAGGTTATATTAAAGTCTGTATTTCAGGTGTTAGCATAAGCGCATAATAATCTTTCATTGCAGGTGCAACTGTAATCATGTTATACACATATTGCATAATTAAAGGGTTGAAGCTCGGTTAAGTTATTTAATGGTTTGAAGCTACGGGCAGCGCGATGTCTGGCCGATCAATGGAGCAAAGTTCAAGCTGGAAGGATTGCTTATATATATACAGTGGGGCAAAAAAGTATTTAGTCAGCCACCGATTGTGCAAGTTCCCCCACCTAAAATGATGACAGAGGTCAGTAATTTGCACCAGAGGTACACTTCAACTGTGAGAGACAGAATGTGAAAAAAAAAATCCATGAATCCACATGGTAGGATTTGTAAAGAATTTATTCGTAAAATTCGTAAAAACAAGTTTTTCTAAGATTTTACCTAAAAATGGTAAGTTGGATACAGGTCTGTAGTTATTAAAATCATTACAATCCAAATTGCTCTTCTTCAGAAGGGGTCTCACCACCGCCGTTTTAAAGGCAGCAGGGAAGACACCCAACTGAAGAGAGCAATTCATCATGTATAAAAGCTCAGGTTCAAAAAATCCAGCTCAGGTTCAAAAAATTCAATGCGATTCTCTCTGATGAATAAAACATAACGCTGCTCGTCCTAATGTTAAGGTGGAAAAAACAGGACGAGCAGCGTTATGTTTTATTCATCAGAGAGAATCGCATTGATGAAAATCTCCAAGATCCATCTTATAAAGGTCGAGTGGAGTTGAAAGATCCAGAGATGAAGAATGGAGAGCTCTCTGTGATTCTCAAAAATGTCACCGTGAATGACACTGGAAGATATGAATGTTCTGCAGCATACAACCAACAGGAACCTCAACTTTTGAACAGCATCACTCTGACAGTTAATCCTTCAGGTGAGTGAGTAGAGTGTGTGTGTGTGTGTGTGTGTGTGTGTGTGTGTGTGTGTGTGTGTGTGTGTGTGTGAGATGGAGAGAGAGAGAGAGAGCAAGAGAAATGTTTTAAAATGATTAAAAATGATTAGAGACACATCTTTAATACATAGTATCTGGGCCAAATGTGTGCAAATGCTTAACTTAGGAAATGATTACAAGACTTATTTTATTCAGTCAGACTTAAAACATGCATAATATTATTAGCCTATAGAGTTATGTGCCATCTGAGCACAGTATTATGCAAATGGTCTTACTTTGTGTATTTGAACAAACAGTATCTTTCATAAAACATTTCTGGCAGTGTTTCTCTGACATCCACTTTCACTTCAAGGTGGGAATTGTGACACTGTGGCCATCTCTCCCAAGATGAATCCCTGAGTAGTGACAGAGCATATCATTTTTTAACATGGTTCTCTCGTCCTTGTAGGCTGCTGCGCTTTTTAAAAAAAATTGAAATTGCACAACATGCGCATATATCCTCTGGTATGTCACGTGCTTTTCCATATTGTATATGGTGGACTGCCATAAACAAAAATGCCAGGGTCATTTTTTGGTCCCAATCCAGCCCTGGCTGAGACACGCTGACAGTAACAGTAGAAAATGAACGCTTGGTAACAAAATGAATGAGCCAAATCAGAAAGTGCTTTATTTTAAAGCATGTGTCTCTTCTGGTCCCCTGTGGGGTTTTTCCACAAAGCATATGAAGAAATTGTAACCAGTTCAGCTCTATTTACAAAACACATCATCACTTATACAGACATAAAGAGCTCTATAAACAGGGTTTAGTATGTTGAAGTTCATAGTTTAACATACAGTACTAGATGTGTTTAAAACAAATAATGTGAATATATCATCAGGAACCTTTTTTTCTCTCTCAGCATCAGCTCATCATCTGTCATGTGTTCTGAGTTTACAGTGAACATGCTGTTTGAGTTGAAGGTAGAAATGAAGGTATTTTCTAAAAAACTATAACACTATATCGATCTTTAGTTTCATTTTCCTGTCATTTTTTTGTCTTCATCTCATCCAGATGTTCCAGTCAAACGAGGAGAAGAGATTATTCTGGAGTGTTATGGTCCCAAAGATGCTACCACCAGACTATTAAAGTGGAACAAAACTGACGTGAAGTCAGACTTTTATGTTTTCTACTTCAGAGATGACAAGCCTTATGAAAACTATCAGGATCCACATTTTAAAGATCGAGTGAAGCTGAAAGATCCAGAGGTGAAGAGTGGAGACTTTTCTGTGATTCTTAAAAATGTCACCATGAACGACACTGGAAGATATGAATGTTATGCTGGATACAACAATCAGGGACCTCAACTTATAAACATCACCAACCTGAAGGTAGAAGAAGAAGGTGAGTGTGAAGTTGAGCTGCTTCCTGGTTGTTGATGTTTGTTTCTAAAGATGTTGTTGATGAGACTTTGTAGAAAGCAGCTGGTCTGAGTGATGTGATCAGAGTGCAATAGATAATGTCTGACAGCAGTTTGAAGAGGAAATGGATTCTGTTCTGTTCTTCACTCATCACCTACCTGACAGCTGACACCTCACACCTGTTTCTCACCTGCAGGTCAGTCAGGAGGACAAAGTGGAGGGAAGGAGGATGAAGGAGAGAAGAGTGGATCTGTTGGACTGATAGTTGGTCTGTCAGTTCCTGCTGTGCTTGTTGTTGGTCCATGAGCTAACACTGCTCAGTCTGGCATAGACTTTCCCAGGTAGGCTGAGAAGTGTGATCCCCCTGTAGTTGGAACACACCCTCCGGTCCCCCTTCTTAAAGATGGGGACCACCACCCCGGTCTGCCAGTCCACAGGTACTGCCCCTGATCTCCACGCAACATTGCAGAGGCGTGTCAACCAGGACAGCCCTACAACGTCCAGAGCCTTCAGGAACTCGGGGCGGACCTCATCAACACCAGGGGCTCTGCCACCAAGCAGTTGTTTAACTGCCTCAGTGACCTCGCCCCCGGAAATTGGCTGGTCATTCCCCTCATCCCCAGACTCTGCTTCCTCCTCGGAAGACGTCTCAGTGGGATTAAGGAGGTCCTCGAAGTATTCCTTCCACCGCCTGACAATTTTCTCAGTCGAAGTCAGCAGCGCTCCGCCAGCACTATACACAGTGCAGGTAGAGCACCGCTTTCCCCTCCTGAGATGCCTGACGGTTTGCCAGAATCTCTTCGAGGCAGTCCGAAAGTCTTTTTCCATGGCCTCTCCGAACTCCTCCCACATCCGAGTTTTTGCTTCAGCCACTGCCCGAGCCGCATTCCGCTTGGCCTGTCGATATCTGTCGGCTGCCTCCGGAGTCCCACAGGCTAACCAAGCCTGATAGGACTCCTTCTTCAGCCTGGTGGCTCCCTTCACCTCTGGTGTCCACCATTTGGTTCGGGGATTACCACCACGGCAGGCACCAACCACCTTGCGGCCGCAGCTCAATGCAGCAGCTTCGGCAATGGAGATGCTGAACATGGTCCATTCAGACTCAATGTCCCCAGTCTCCCTCGGAATGCTGTTGAAGCTCTGCCGGAGGTGTGCGTTGAAGATCTCGCGGACTGGGGCCTCTGCTAGACGTTCCCAGCACACCCTCACTACGCGTTTAGGTGCACCAGGTCTGTCCAGCGTCCTCCCCCGCCACCTGATCCAACTCACCACCAGGTGGTGATCAGTTGACAGCTCAGCCCCTCTCTTTACCCGAGTGTCCAGAACATATGGTCACAGGTCTGGTGATACGATTACAAAATCGATCATCGACCTACGGCCTAGAGCGTCCTGGTGCCACATGCACTTATGGACACTCTTATGTTCGAACAGGGTGTTCGTTATGGCCAAACTGTGATTAGCAAAGAAGTCCAATAACAAAGCACCGCTCGGGTTCAGATCAGGGAGGCCGTTCCTCCCAATCACGCCCCTCCAGGTCTCGCTGTCGTTACCCACGTGAGCATTGAAGTCTCCCAGCAGGACTACAGAGTCTCCAGGTGGAGCACCTTCCAGCACCCTCCCCCAGGGACTCTAACGGTGTGTTCACACCGAACGCGATGGACGCGAATAGAGCGTCAGGTTTACATGTAAAGTCAATGGAAAGGCGCGATGACGCGCGATTGCGGGTCCCGCGAAAATTCGGAAGCAGATTTGTGTCGCGAAAACGCCAAAACGCGTGAAACGCGCGTCAGTGTAGCGCGTCTGGCGTGTTTGACTCGCGAATAAAACCACGCGCGTGAGTTTTTGTGTTGCATTTTGTGCATACGCGCGTTTCGCGTCTACCGCTCGAGTTGGAAAAATCTGAACTCCAGCGTCAAATCGCGCCGCGACAACCAATCAGGAGCCTGGTGACGTGGCTGTTACCTAGGTCAAAGGGGCAGATCCAGCCAAAGCCTTTCATACTTCAATGGAGGGGAAGGCTAATCAATGCGGTAGCAAACAACTCGGAGCTGTACAACACCAGCTGCTTTCAGTACCGAGACAGGAATAAAAAGGACCGAGCTTGGAGGAAGATATGTGAAGAGATCGGGCAACCTGGTAAGTTCATTCATTTCTCTTTTGAAAGTTTTCACTGACCCGGGGAAGCCGCACAAAAGCTAGCAAGCCACCGCTATTTTCCCACTGACGTACAAATACCGTTCTGCTTTTATGCATGTTGTCATTTAGGAATATATTTTATTGTTTATTAATAAACAGCACACAGTGGTCCCGCTGTTCATCCGTCACTGCTTTGCTTTTTCGCTGATTTTTTATTGCACAGTACAGCATTGCATTCTGCAGCCTGATTGACAAATCTCCTGCGCTTGCCAAATTTATCACGTTTGGTTTTGATAACCATCGCGTCCAATAGAAAAAACAGCACAAAAACACCCATAACTATGAGCCTCATTCGGAAATAGACACCTGCACCGTGAGGGAAAAAGGCGCACGAAAGTGGCGGGCAGATGAAGACAAACCGCGGCATAATAATACTTTTACGTTTTGCAATCTACAAAGGTTTGCACTTTGAGAATCAATTGTGAGAACTGTGACCAGGGGCTAGTTATTCTGAGAACCCCTGCAATAAATGAGGGACCACTGTCTACTCTACGATTATTATATCCAACCTGTTAACATTTAATACTGTATTGATAGAACCAACTGATTCTGCAGCAGAACATCCCCAGTCCCTGAGCTCCTGCTGCTGCACCCACAGATATGTACAGCAAGCACTGATACCTTTTTAGTCGGTGGGATTCCCTTGTGATCACCTTTACTAAATATCTACAACCAATCTGATTATATCCTGTTATTGTTTTTGTTTTTTTTCAATGTTGAAATTAAAATCTAGTAGCAGCCTTCTCATTTCTTTGTGTTTTGTGCTGTTTTACAGGCCCACAGAGGAGGACAGCTCCGAGGCAGATGAGGGACGGGTCCCAGGACGGTCCATCGGCGGTGGAGCTGGCCATCCTGGAGTCCCTGAAGAGGCCACACCAGTCTCCAATGGAGCATTTCCTCCTCAGCCTTGTTCCTGCTCTGGAGAGCAGCTGGTCCTTTTTATTCCTGTCTCTCTGTAAATTCTTATATTTTATATATTTATGTTTAATGTTTTTCTGTTTGAGACTTTTAATATTATTTCAAATAAATGTTTATAATGACTAATGTCTCAGTTCTACTACACAGCAAATGTTGGCACACAACTTGACACATGTAGAATTTATTTCATATTATACTAATGACAAAATATACTGATACAGTGGGATGCAGAAGTTTGGGCAACCTTTTTAATAGACATTATTTTCCTGTATAAATCGTTGGTTGTTACAATAAAACAATGTCAGTTAAATATCATACAGGAGACACACACAGTGATATTTGAGAAGTGAAAAGAAGTTTACTGGATTTACAGAAAGTGTGCAATAATTGTTTAAACAAAATCAAGCAGGTGCATCAATTTGGGCACCACAAAAAAGAAATGAAATGAATATTTAGTGTATATCAATGTGTGTGTCTCCTATATGATATATGGGGTGCCTTTGTCTGGACGTGCTTCCCATCCAGAGCTGCACAGCACAGAGGAAAGTTCCAGCGCTCCTGGAATTCCTCTGTGATGGACCGCCAGTCTCCAGGTGAAGGCACAGCCATGAAGTCGTCCACTAGACAGTCCCAGATGGACGTCGCTGCCTGGGGGGTGATCTGGCTCACCGTGGACACACCGACTCTGAAACTGAACGCGATGGTCCTGAAGGAGTCCCCGGTGACAAGGAACCTGGACAAAATTGTTCAAAATCAGTATTATGTGTACTGCAGTTACAAAATACATTATTCAAATTCCAAAATACTTTTGTGATGTCAGATATAAATCACAAAACTTAAATCTTACATAAAACATTTTGTAATTATAAGGATAATTACAAAATGTATATTAGATAATATCTAAAACAGTTGTGTTTTGTTTTAACTTTAACATATCATAATTTGATTGGTAGCAACTTTTGCCACTACACTGTGCCAATCACGCATAATTCCTAAACATGTCAATCAGGTAGGAATGAAGTAAGACATTAATAGAAATAAAGAGTTGTGTGTTGACATGTAGCCCTTTCCTTGCTTAAATCATTAATATTTTTGAAAAATTAATCTGTGATAAGACAGCTTATCAAGATAGAACCATGTAACTAGAGATGAACCAAACTGTTCACAGTTTTATCTAACTCTGTTTTAATAAAGGCTGTGACCCCTGCTATAGAGTCTGACAGCTGCAGGGATTATATACAAATATTCAACTATCCCAGAATTAAACCAGGTCTAAATAAAAAGGAGTGAGTATCACTACAAAGGTTAACTCAGTGGTCCTAATGCTACAGTTTGATATCAGCAAACACCGAGCGCATACATTGATAGGACACCACAGCCATGCTATCATGCAAACACTGATAACAGCATAAATCGAATTAAATCGGGACTTGATGAGACCTTCTGAGTATCACTAGAAATATTATAAAGAGTCGTCTCTGTACCACAGTTTGCTTTCAGTAAACACTGACAGCATTCACTGTTAGCATAGCACATCCATGTTAGCAGTGTATAACTGGATGGATTAGCATATTAGCACAGATATCAATAAAGGACTACCGTATTAAATAGTTTTACTAACCTCAGGCAGACGGACAGGCGCTCTGCAGGTGGGATTGAGCGCGTGTAGTTGGTGTCTAGGCGGGAGATGCTGGGACCGACGAGGGAAAGCAGGTCCTCAAACTGGCCGACGGTGATAGCGCTGGAATCGGCCGTCATCCAGGCGCAGCTCCTGGAGCAAGTGGTGAAACTCACCAAACTGCTCATGCCTCTGGAGGACCTGATGGACCCAGGTACGGCGAGGACGTCTTTTACGCTGCTGCTCTGCTCTCCACAGTACATAGAGAAGGGAGACTCTCTCTTCAAGCGCTAGCTCGATAGCTGCCATCTTGCAAAGATACCGGTCTGGCACAACTCCCTCCCACATTCCTCCCACATTTCCGGTTCACGCGCGTCAAAATATCATATTTTGACGTGCGATGGATTTTTCTTGGACACGCGTTGAGACGCGAATGTACACGCATCAAATTAGGGGCGTTTGGGGCATTTTATTCGCGTCCATCCCGTTCGGTGTGAACACACCGTAAGAAGGCTGGGTACTCTGAACTGCCACTCGGCGCATAAGCGCAGATGACAGTCAGGACCCGTTCCCTGACCCTAAGGCGCAGGGAACAAACCCTCTTGTCCACCGGGAAAAACGTACCGGCAGCAAGCCGAGGGGATGTTAGAATACCCACCCCAGCCCGCCGCCTCTTACCAGGGGCAACTCCAGACTGAGACAGAGTCCAGCCCCTCTCCAGGAGACTGGTTCCAGAACCCAAGCCATGCGTAGAGGTGAGCCCAACTATATCTAGCCGGTACCTCTCAACCTCACGCACTAACTCAGGCTCCTTCCCCACCAGAGAGGTGACATTCCATGTCCCTATTGCCAGTCTTGGCAGCCGGGGGTCAGTCCGCCAGGGCCTCCGCTCCTGGCCACCACCCGGCACACAATGCACCCGACCCCTATGGCGCCTCCTGCGGGTGGTGGGCCTGCGGGAGGATGGGCCCATGTCTCCTCTTCGGGCGAGCGTCTGGTGGCCGGGCCCCATGGACTAAGGCCCGGCCACCAGACGCTCGCCCTCGGGCACCCTCCCCGGGCCTGGCTCCAGGGCGGGGCCCCGGTAACCCTATCCCGGGCAGGGTAAACTGTTCCCTCGATATTCTTTTCATAAGGGTCTTCTGAATCGCTCTTTTTGTAGGCTGGGGGTTGCCCACATAACCATTAAAAGAAAAACAGCAAAGTGAAACAATGCACAAACACAGATAAGCAGAGAATGTATTAACCAGCGTACTAAGACATTCATATGCAATTACACACATTAATGTTAAAACAGAGAAAACTTAACAGACACTGGTTATCCAATGCTGAGTTCATCAACAGCTGACAATTAAGTCTTCAGTTTGGAGGACAACAGGTTAATTTTTTGAGACAGAGGGAAGTGACTCTGGTGTTACCAACCACTGATTAGAAAATAAATTTAGTTAAACAATTCACCCAGACACTGGGATGTATGCACTTATTTTTTTTATACTGTATATACCAACAACAGTTCTTTCAGCAGTAAGTTACTTTGACATATCTAATGAATTCTGGCCTGCCTGGGGAGCCTTCCAGCAGCCATTCTCCCCGCTCAGCTATACAGTCTGCTATATCCATTTCTCAGAATTCCTCTCTCCACTCGATTCACTCTTGATCCCCCAAAACTATAACCTTCTAACTTTGATTAGAGGACGATTACACCAGCAAAAGTTTGCAGCGCAGCTCCACTCCTGATTGCTCTGAGATGCGTCTTCAGCCCTACAGACCTTCCCAGAAATCTGAGCAATCATAGTGCCTAACTCGGAGGAAATATTGCCGTTCCCACACTCCAGGGAGACCCAAAGACACTTTCCCATTGAGGATTTCAGACTGGACAATAGCCCTTGTTTAACGAGTTTGAAAAGAGGGAGGGATTCACTTTTACTGATCCAACAACAAGTTATTCCAATCGATCCCCCCTTCGCAACTCCCCTCAGTAAACCTCATGGCAAGCGGGTTGCCAGTTTCTCAGCCACTTATCACTCCTTTGCTAAACTCTGCAGCAAACCTCTGTGGCACCGGGTTGCCAGTTCCTCTCACCACAGCTTCTCTCTACAATACTTCAGGTAACAATCCTACAACCACGTATCCAACTATACATCCCTCTAATCCAGTATTTTTTCTTCCTCCGGTCAGTGAAGCTTCAAGCAGCACATGGTCTAGCTTTTTAGCCCAGGTACCTTCATTTTAAGCTAACACTGCTCAGTCTTTGCTGGCCTCAGCAATTCCTCTTCCCAAACCACTGGCTCCAAAACCTTTTCCAGTATCTGCCCAACTTCCCCAAGAAATCATTGCTGGTAAATGACTCCACTCAAACTCAAGCTCCACCCAGTGTGATCAACAGTTCCATCATCATACATAGTACGGCCCCAACTCGTGCAAAAGAGCTCACTTTGCTCTTGTTTGCTTTCACATTTTAATCATACAGATATGTTCTCTACATCATCTTTCTGATTCCTCGATTCCTGCTTGACTATAATACTTGATCTCGCCCTAAGATTTGTCGTCACCGGCTTTTACTAATACCACATCCACTTCTCTTCTCAGGCAGCTGCTTGCCTACAACAGTTTAATCAAGACACTTTTTGGGGCTATCTCGATCAGGAACTCTACTGTCACATATTTGCTACCTCTTCTTCTCTCTCTCACAATAGGTGGTGCTCCGTCGCATCCTGCTCCCGCCTGCATCACCCCAGCCCAAAAAAGCAGATGAGCCCTCACTCCATTCATCCGCTTTTATCCGTGTGGCCCCAGGCTCCACACCAGAGATTTCCTCACAACTCACAACATTTACTCCTGTTCCTTTTGCAGCACTGGTCATCCCACCCAGCATGCCCCCACACCAAGCTTTCAGTTTCCTGTACCTGTAAAAACCTCCAGTCAGCTCTCAAAGACCCAGAAACCATTGTCGGCATGCTCACCAAAGAAGTTAGGGAGGGTTTCATGATCGGACCCTTTCTTAAACCACCTATTCCCCTCTTTCCCATTAGCCCACTGGTCATAGCTACCATAAAATATTCAGCCAAAAAGTGCATCTTAATTGATTTATCTGTGCCTCACAGCAGTCATATTCCAAGCATAAATAGTATCACTCCCAGTGAGCACTGTTCTCTCAAATACTCCACAGTGAACCATGGCAAGTCCTGCAAATCTCTCCCCCCCCCCCCCCCCAATTTCTGGTGCTTGTTCGGAGTCAAGTGGAGGGATACCTATTATTTCGCAGTCAGGCTGACCTTTGGTTTCAAAAGCAGCCCCAAGTTGTTTGAGTCATTCTCCGAAACTCTATGTTGGTTCCTCTCCAACAACCATAAGCTGCCATTCTTAGTTCATCTTCTCAACGATTTCCTAGTCTATCCCCTCCCATGTCACCGCCAGCTCATGGGTTATCCACCTTGATGGTTAGTCTTCTCCGAACTTGGTGTTCCATTGTCAGAAGAGAAAACTGAGGGCCCTTCAACATCCCTGGAGTTCCTTGGCATAACTCTTGACACCAAGGGTTTCCAGGCCTCCCTGCCTATTGAAAAACTCAATCACATCACTCTTTTCCTTCAAAACTTTTTCCTCGTTCTCACATGTTCCAAGCGACAGCTACTCTCCTTTTTGGGACACTTAACCTTTGAACTATGCATAATCTCTTAAGGCCACTCTTTTATCTCTCACTTGCTTTAACTTGCAGCATCTAAACCATCACTCCTTGACACGATCATGCTGTACAGCTCTTCTAAAGCCAAACTGCGACTCTGGTGACTTCTTGCTAGAATGTATGTGATGTTTGGTGATGCGTTTGTACCTTTATCCCAAAAAATACTGCTGGAAATGTTTTTTGTTTTTTTGTTTTTTGCAAAAACAATCACTAAATTGGAAACATTGGATAATGGATGAGTTTGATAAACATGTCTCACAAAGAATGACTACCTTATCTTAACAACAGTTTTTCATTAATGAACAAATTCATTTAGCTAAAATGCTAAAGCTTTCTCTTTTTGCAGGTGAACAACTAACGTTGTTTAATATTTCCATGTGTAATCTGCTATTCTTGGAAGTTTTTCCATTGTGTCGTTACTAATATTTTGCATATTTTGCAAATTTTAGACCCAGCTATAGAAGATGTAAATAGGCCAGTGCCAGGTGCTTCCTGGAGCAAAGATAGTGGGAGTCCTTCCTGCCCAGCAACGGCCCAGGTGGGACAAAGAACTGTTGTAACTGAAAAGATACAGAGAGTTGTGTGTGACAGTATAAAAGAGGTACATGTGATTTCTCTCATGACTGTAGAATTGGGATGTGTCTGTTTTCTCTCCCGCATGTAGTAATTAATAGCTTGGCCACAGCTGATTGCATTGCAGAATTTATTAACAGAAAATTCCACCACAATCTTTTGGAAAGATCTAAGAAGCTTAGTATTCAGAAACATTCCTTTATGTATATATAAAAAAGGAGTTCACAAGGAATTTAATAATTTAAGTTGAATTACACTGGTAAACACAGTTCAACAGATACATTTCTCACTGGAAGTTATTGCTGGCAGGTTAAACAGAGTGCTCTCACCAATAATCAGCGAGAAAGAACTACGTTAATAAGTTCAATAATTTAGATCATCTTTATTTTTTACTGTAATGCAGTTCAGTGTTTTTGAAAACAACATGTGAAGCTGTTTGCAGGGTGAGGACATTGACTTTTCCCCGCTTAACATAAAAATAGCAGAATTTGGTTTACTGTGTAGTGTTGAAATCTCCCAATTCTTTGAATCTTTGGGCTGAAGGAAGGACAATACTCGGTGTATAAATGCTCAATCAACAATCATTTATTTCCATAGAATTCAACACTTATGAGCATTTGAACCAATCATGATGGGGAGAGCTGCATGCAGAGGGTCACAGCAAGTCTCAAAATAGTGACGGGTTACACAGCTTTTTATACTCTCTAGTGGCCCCCACCTGGTCGTAAAAGACCAAACATCACATTCTTTCTCTGTTACAGCGCCTAATTTTATGACCTCGGCTCCCTGTCTTTCTGCTCTTCACCAAAGGAATGTGGTCTGTTTCTTCTATTATCTGGACAAGGTCCTCTGCACACAACATTCTCTTCATGATTCAGAAGTAAAACATGTCAAGAAACAGTGTAATACATTCAACAGTGTTGAGTAATACAGGTCAAACAAATAGATGGAATGATTTTCACACTCTTTTAAGTCAAAAGTATAATGCAAACTAAAACTGCATACTAATCACACACTCTATATTAAAGGGTATAATATGATCTACAGCAGTTAACATAATTCAACTATTTTGATTACATATATAAGGTAACATATAATAACAGAATAATCTCACAGTAGTAAAGTTACATTTTTAATTGAGATTGTGATTTTATTTGGAAAATAATTTATTCAAAAATGCAGATTTTTTTTAAAGCCAAGCTTGATTTGAACTATAGGCAGAGTCAAATAAAACGTTTAGTGAGTCTCTGAAAGTAGTTCAAAAATGAATCAACCCATTATTTTCATTACTTAAGAGTTTTAATTTAATATGCTCTAAGCCCTTTATTTCTCTTTAGTTTTGTGTGTTGTTAATCTTAAATTTTACAGATAAGTATACCTGTTCAGTCAGCTTTTTACTGTCACAGTCTGGCAAAAGCAGGCTGTGTGAAGTAGTTACTAGAGAACCCAATTGCTGACAAAACACGCACTGACTCCCTGTCTTGTCTCTCCCTCCAGACATTCAGGGCCTTGGCCTCTCATGTAGTGGCAGCTCTGCAGTTCCTCCATTTTCAGCCATGACATTTGAGATCTAAACTCCAGCATCACAGAGCTTATCAGACTCTTCCGAGGAGCGCTAATAAACAGTCTTGCTGCACATGCCTTGTCCACATATTGGACCTCTTGGAACATGTTCTGTTCGTTCAATAGTCACTTCAATCTTCCTTTCCCCTCATTCCACATGGGAACCAATTCTAGTATCGGATCTTTTGCTTTCTGATTATTGGGCATTAAAAATTCCCACAATAAAGACGTACCTCACTGGTTCACCTTGCTCGACCACTATGTTGTCTGAGATATCATTACTCATATAAGGCTCTCTCTGCAGCCCCACGACGTTTCCCCCTAACTTCGGATCTTCTACATTGTTGCATCTCTACACTCCGGCTAAAGTACAATGACTACTTTCTGGAACGCACACTTGAAGCAATATTCCTGCTCGCATTCTTGAGGTTGTTACGCTGTTCAGAATTTACGTCCTCATCAATGAAATTTCATCCGGACGTTGTCCCCTGCTCAAGTGACTTCCACCCAGTCTCCGAAGACTGCCTTGTCTTCTTCCTCAAACGGAGCAAAACTAACCAACTGGGTAGCCCCCTTCCTATATACTACTTCAAAATAAACTCACATTTAAGTGCTTTTAAATCACTAACCTATTACCTCTACCTCAGAAAATCCTAGCACACCTTACCTTCAGAACCACTGTTCATCATCTGGTCTGCAGTACGGGGCCCCACAGGGAACTGTGCTGGCACCGTTCCTCTTCACCCTCTACACTGTAGACTTCTTCATCAACTCCCCACGCTGCCACCTACAGAAGTTCTCAGACGACTCTGCCATAGTCGGCCTCATCACAGGTGAGGATGTGTCAGAGTACAGACAGTGGACTCTGGACTTTGTGGACTGGTGTCAGCAGAACCACCTGCTGATCAACACCAGGAAAACCAAGGAGTCGGTGATGGACTTCCGGAGATGCAGACCCACCACACTGACACCGGTGAACATCCAAGGAGTAGAGATTGAGATAGTGGACTCTTATGTGTACCTGGGTGTTCACCTGAGTAATAAACTGGACTGTAGCCACAACACTGATGCTCTTTACAGGAAGGGTCAGAGTAGACTCTACCTGCTGAAGCAGCTGAGGTCATTTGGAATCCAGGGAGCGCTTTTAAATCACCACCTCGGTCTGCCAGTCCACAGGTACTGCCCCTGATGTTGCGTGGAGATCAGGGGCAGTACCTGTGGACTGGCAGACCGGGGTGGTGGTCCCCATCTTTAAGAAGGGGGACCGGAGGGTGTGTTCCAACTACAGGGGGATCACACTCCTCAGCCTCCCTGGGAAAGTCTATGCCAGGGTGCTGGAAAGGAGAGTTCGTCCGCTAGTCGAACCTCGGATACAGGAGGAACAATGCGGTTTTCGTCCTGGTCGCGGAACACTGGACCAGCTCTTTATCCTCTCGAGGGTACTTGAGGGCGCATGGGAGTTTGCCCAACCAGTCTACATGTGTTTTGTGGACTTGGAGAAGGCATTCGACCGTGTCCCTCGGGGTGTCCTGTGGGAGGTGCTGCGGGAGTATGGGGTGTCTGGTCCATTGCTACGGGCCATTCGATCCCTATACAACCGTTGCAGGAGCTTGGTTCGCATTGCCGGCAATAAGTCGGACTCGTTCCCGGTGGGTGATGGGCTCCGCCAGGGCTGCCCTTTGTCTCCGGTTCTGTTCATAATTTTTATGGACAGGATTTCTAGGCGCAGCCAAGTGGCGGAGGGCTTTCGCTTTGGTGGCCTCAGAATCTCATCTCTGATTTTTGCGGATGATGTGGTTCTGTTGGCTTCATCAGGTGAGGGCCTCCAGCTCGCACTGGAACGGTTCGCAGCTGAGTGTGAAGCAGCGGGAATGAGGATCAGCACCTCCAAATCTGAGGCCATGGTTCTCAGCCGGAAAAGGGTGGAGTGCCCTCTCCGGGTCGGGGATGAGTTCCTGCCCCAAGTGGAGGAGTTCAAGTATCTCGGGGTCTTGTTCGCGAGTGATGGGAGAAGGGAGCCGGAGATTGACAGACGGATTGGGGCTGCAGCTGCTGTAATGCGGACGCTGCACCGGTCCGTCGTGGTGAAGAGGGAGCTGAGTGTAAAAGCGAAGCTCTCAATTTACCGGTCGATCTACGTCCCTACCCTCACCTATGGCCACGAGCTGTGGGTAGTGACCGAAAGAACGAGATCGCGGATACAAGCGGCGGAAATGAGCTTCCTCCGAAGGGTGGCTGGCCTCTCCCTTAGAGATAGGGTGAGAGGTTCGGCCATCCGGGAGGGGCTCAGAGTAGAGCCGCTGCTGCTCCACATCGAAAGGAGTCAGCTGAGGTGGTTCGGGCATCTGACAAGGATGCCCCCTGGGCGCCTCCTGGGTGAGGTGTTCCAGGCATGTCCCACCGGGAGGAGGCCCCGGGGAAGACCCAGGTCACGCTGGAGAGATTATATCTCTCGGCTGGCCTGGGAACGCCTTGGTATTCCCCCGGATAAGCTGGAGGAGGTGGCTGGGGAGAGGGAGGTCTGGGCCTCTTTGCTTAGGCTGCTGCCCCCGTGACCCGGCCTCGGATAAGCGGTTGAAAATGGATGGATGGATGGATGGATGGAGCGCTTTTAAAGACCTTCTATGACTCTGTGGTGGCATCTGTCATTTTTTTACAGTGTTGTATGTTGGAGCAGCGGTTTATCGACAGCTGAGAGGAAGAGTTTGGATAAACTCATCATGATGGCCAGCTTTGTTCTGGGATGCACCCTGGATCCAGTGCAGGTGGTGGGAGACAGAAAGACTCTGGCCAAAATAACATCTCTGATGGACAGAGTCTCCCACCCCATGCATATAAATGTTGCTTAACTGCAGAGCTCTTTCAGTGACAGACTGCTGCATGAAGGAGCGTTTCTGCAGGTCCTTCCTCCCTGCAGCTGTCAGACCGTACAATCAAAACTGCTCCCAACAAACATAGATGTTTACATCAGTGCTGTAACAACTTCTACTGTTATAACTTGCACATTACGTTTCACAGTTTATATATACACTAACTTAATGGAAGTTACATGTCCCCTTTTTAATGCACAGGTACAATACACAATCTGCACTTTTCTAATTATTCTAAATATTCTTAACTATTTAAACATCTTTCAGTATCCTGCTCTATATGCACACTTACAACCTAAGTTTGCCACTTATCTGTACTTAAATTGTATTAACTGTACAGTACACTGTTTGGTAATTAATGTCCACGATATGAATATGTAACAATAGAGTATGTTTCTGTTCCCTGTCCTGTTCTGTTTGTATATGTGTGTTTTTGCTGCTGATACAACCAAATTTCCCCTTGTGGGACGAATAAAGGATTATTCTATTCATCGCTCATTGTAACTGAGGAGCCAGTCCCAGCTGGTGAAATGATATTTGTAAATACCTTTTGGATACTTTAAACAAACTGATTACCTTAACAGTAAAGATCACAAAGCACTGTATAGATAGAAAATGGTGATCTATGACTCTGCTGTAAAATTTGATGTTTGATGTGTGGTGGCTCCATGAAAACACATGACCCCACATAGCAAAATTGGTATGGCCCGGATCTGGCCCACACAATGTGCTTACACATGGCCCACATACCACAAAGAATGATGGCCCTTTGGTGGCCCAGATCAGGTTTGCCAGAGGTGGCCTACGTATGGGCCAGCACAAGGCCAGTTGCAGACACAGTGCTGGTCCTGTGCTGGCCAGTGTATGGATTACCTCTGGCAAATCTGATCTGGGCCACCAAAGGGCCGTCATTCTTTGCTGTATGTGGCCCATGTGTAAGTTGTGTGCAGCCACGGGCCAGTTGGAGACACACAGCTGGCTCTCTGCTGGCCCAGAACGGTTTCAGCTCTGGCCCCAGATGTCAGCCTAATGTGTATCTTAATCAAGCCATGCAATAACAACATGTGTAATAGTGTAAAAGTAACATGACAAAACTCTGCTCCCCACATAGCAAAGAGGTCTGGCCAGCATCAGGTATCAAGCCGGTACTGCTGGCTGACTTCTCGCATGATAAGACGCATGTCATCCAGATATGGCCTGGCATAGATGGCACTGTCAATGTGGTGGCATGCCACATCTGGCTCGATTGTGGTTTAGTTCATGTGGCCCAGTGTTCGATTTGTATTGTTGATTGTCATTTATGCTTAGAAATATCTACTCATATATGCTTAGAGTTGTATAATCAATGTCATGTTGGTAGAGGGTTGATCCTTAGTTGTCTGCAAAGACTTTGTGTGCATTCCAGAGTGTTCTGGCATTCACACCCATGTCCTGGGAGCATGGGAGAGGTCATAGCTTCTCTTATTGTTTTGTGGTAGGATAAACGTGTCTATATCTGTTTTAGTCTAAGTGCCTTTTGTTTAGATGAACTGCTGGACTTCCAGACCAGCAGGTTTAGGGAAGTCGTTTATGGGGTCACAATCTGACCCCCCCCCACACACACACACACACACACACACACACACACACACACACACACACACACACACACACAACGCACAGGCAAGGTACTCTTTGTTTGTATGTATACGTCATATGTTAATGAACCTATGCATATTCATGTAACCTAAATAAAAGATCAGTGTTATGGGGGAGCGGACGAGAGCAACTGGGGTCAAGCGAAGGAATGGCGCTTTGTCCAATTGGTCTCCCTCTTATATGAGAATCATAAAGAGCTCTGATAGGTGTCAATGCTTTTTGCTCTGTAGTTGAATTGTCTTGAACGTTCCAGCAAATAGGTTTAAGCTAAAAACACCCAATAACCCAGGCTCATAGAAAACAGGCCTGGCCCAGATCTGGCATCAAGCTGGCACTTCTGACAGACTGGTGTCATGGCAGAGTGTATGTCAACCAGATGTGGGCCAGGTCTGGCAATGACGCCACTATTTATGTTCCTATTTTCCTATTTTAGCTAGTTAGTTTAGTTAGTGTACACTTTATCCAAAACCTAGTGAGGGTTTACTCATCTTTGTCAGTGGGTGGCTGTAGCTCAGGTGCTCTATACAACATGCCATATTCACCCAATCACACACTTTTTCTAAACTGAGTGCTTCCTAACTACATTCATACACATTCACACTCTCTTGACATGCAGAGTGAAGGAGCCAGGAATCAAACCACTAACCTTCTGACAAGTAGGTGACCTGCTCTACCGCCTGAGCTACAGCCACCCAGTGCATACTCACCAAACTGTCAAACCTGCATTTGAAATGTTGGCTACCATAGCAGTATAGTATATCAACATGGCATTTGGGTCTTCCAACCAAAATAGGAAAACAGGAACATAAATAGGGATGGGTACCGGTATCCGGTGCCATTATGGCACTGGTTCTGACATAAACGGTAGTAACCAGACCGAAAAGCAGCGCACATTTCGGTGCTTTTTTTCCCTGAGATGTCATACACTTTGGACTCTAGCCAATCATTTTACCTTTGCAAGCATAGTAGGCGAGCCCAGGTACGTACGTTCTACAGATTAAAAATGCCCAAGGCGAAGCGGTCAAAAGTCTGGCTGTACTTCACAGCAAAAGATTCAAACTCAGCAGCCTGCAACAAGCGCTTTAAGATGATATTGTGCAAAGGAGGCAACACCTCGAATCTGATGAAACACCTGGCGACATATCGCATTTTGTTAAAAGCCGAGAAATGCACCGTATTTGATAGCTTGCTGCAAGATATCACACCGAGCACATCTACTGCAGGTGTGGTGCCTGTTATCGGACCCGGAGTTAGCAATATTCCCCAAGAACACGAAGAGGAGAGTCCTGGCCCCTAGCCCTGCCAGTGTAGCAGAAATGATGACGGATGATGATGGCAGCAGCAGCCGTTCTTCTCTGCGTGAGTAGCTTAATGTTGTTCGTGTGTAATTTACATTGAGTAGGGTAACCACGTTATTACATTAATGCATGTAAGGTGAACTAGCAAACATCAACATAGCTACATGGGGCTGTCTTCTTGTTTGATGGCAGATACTCCCTTCACCCTGGCCAAAAAGGCTAAAATGACCAAAGAAAAAGTGGGAAACAGCTAAACATGAGGGGTTTTTAGACAAAATTGGTGTTTTTTCCATTGATTAAGCACTGCTTCCAGCCAAGAGTGATACCATATATGCCCTATAGCTGCAGAAAAGGCTAACATTGTTACCTTTTTACAAAAAACCAGCTGAATATGAGAGGTTTTTGGACCAATTTTGTGTTCTCCATTCTTTAAGCACCGGTTCGAGCACCGTTTAAGCACCGGCACCATTTCAAAAGTACCGGTTTGGGCACTGGTATTGGATAAAACCTTAACGATACCCATCCCTAAACATAAACAGTGCCATCTACGCCAGGCCTGGCCCATATCTGGATGACATACGTCTTATCATGCCAGAAGTCAGCCAGCAGTGCCGGCTTGATACCAGATTGGGGCCAGACCTGTTTGCTATGTGGGACTGCTTCAGGGGTTTATCAAAGACTTTGAAAGGCACTAATATCAAAGTTAGATGTATGTTGGATTAATTCATCCACAGGTTGAGTCGTGTTCACTGTCCCTGACGGCAAACATCTGGACATGGCAAAATAGAACGGCACAAAAGAGTGTGTGTCATGTTTGGTGATGCATGTGTATTTTCATCACTAAAAAATACTGCTGGTAATGGCTCTTTCATGGAAACAATCACTAAATTGGAAACATTGGATAATGGATGAGTTTGATAAACAAGTCTCACACAGAATGACTTCCTTATCTTAACAACAGTTTTTCATTAATGAACAAATTCATTTAACTAAAATGTTAAAGCTCTCTCTTTTTGCAGGTGAAAAAAATAATGCTGTTTCATATTTCCATGGGTACTCTGCTATTCTTGGAAGTTTTTATTTTTCCATTGTATCGTTAATAATATTTTGCATATTTTGCAAAGTTTAGACTCAGATAGAGAAGAGGGAGATAGTGAGTGTGAGGATTCCTAGGGAGGTCTGTGCCAGGTGCTTCCTGGAACAAAGATAGTGGGAGCCCTGTGTTTTCTTCTCTGTGTTTTAAATAGCCTCTCAGAACACCAGCCATGTTTTCTGCAGTTTCAGCCATCTCCTTAATCTCTATTTTGGAAACTACTGCAGCACCAAACACACATACACACACACACACACACAGAGCAAACCTGCCTGGAGGCCTGTAGCTCTAACACAATGACAAATTCTGAGCTAACTTATAAAGTTGCTCACCATCATGTAACTACTTACCCTTAACATTGGTAATTAGGCTAAGTAAAACCATCTAGCAATATTCTGGATATGTTGAACTTTCTTTCTTGTCCTGAGCCCAGTATAAGATAAATAAGAACTATTTTGGGATATGAATTTTGCAAAGCTACTCGATTAGAGTAAAGGATAAAAATATTTAAAGGAAAACTTGAAACTGCGATCGAAGAAGATTATTCACCTTGCTTTGTTGAACAAGTCAGCACTGAGTTCAGAACTGCAAAGTAAGATAGAAGAAGGTTAGTCAGGTGAATTTTCACAGAAAGAAAGAACAACAAACAGGTGTGAATAACATGCGTGCTTTTCGTTAGTTGAGGTTAAGGCGACTGACAAGAAGCAGGAAACGTCCTCCGTAGAGCAGACCGGTTGTTTGCAATTACAAAAATCAAGTAGGCAGAAAGGCTTCTTCACATTTAAACAGTTTATCTCAACCTGTTTTTCTTTTACTGGCCAAACTGAGAACACGAGACAGTAGACTGGATATTTTTGTTGTTCCATTTCATCTTGAAGTGTGCAATGAATTTCTGTTAGCGTTTTCCTGGCCTTGCACATGATCTAACATAAAAAAAAAACTAAAAAAAAAACACTGTGTGGTTTTGAGCACAAATCAAAATCTCTCAATATTATATATATTTTTTTGAATAAAAGAATAATGGAAAGTGTCTTAGTAATTGTGTAAACCTCTTAGAATTCTTCTTCTTTCCACATCTTATTGCTTGCCACTCCTCAAAAAATCACCATCACCAAATATGTGTTTGATTTGTAACTTATCAAATTAAAAGACCTATGTGAAACCTAAAGAAATTATATTACCAGCAATAAAAAATATTCTAAGAGTGTGTTATTTGCATCTTCTTTCTTATGTTCCTTATTGTCACATGACCATTTAGAGTCGTTCTATAATCCCCTACTGAAGCACTGAATATGCCCAATAACTAACCAACAGCAGCTTTATTTCCTAATGTAGTTTAAATCTAGTGTAATTTAAAAGGCTTTATTCAAATCTGAGTCTGGATATAAAAATAAAGACAACTTACAGAGCAGCCACAGCAGATACGTTCCCTCCATCATGCTGATTGATGATGCTATAAGATCTTAGCTGCGTTCGCATGTGTGACAAGAAACATACCGTCAGGAAGAAGGACTGACTAGCTGCATTTTTAGTGGTTTCCTCCTCTGAGAAGTTGCAAAGCTTCTCAGAAGTAAGGATGGGTAGAAGTTCACTAAAGATTCTAATAATAATAATAATCTAATAATCTTTTTTTTTTGGTGTCCCGTTTGGATCTATAGCCATCAGAATTGTTGTCTTAAGGCCAAGAAAGATGCCAAGCGGATTTATTTTACCAAGTGGCCTTGCCATATTGGTCCATTTGATTGACCTTTATTATAATTATGAATTTATTTTATTTTCGGTTGCTACAAACGGGACAGACATGACAGGATAGGACAGTGAGAAAGAAAACCAAAGGGAAGAAGAGACAGTGAGAAAGGGGGGAAGAAAGAAAAAAAAAAACAAACAAAACACCTGGATCACCTGTATGGAGAAAAAAAACAGAAGAGAAAGCAAACAACAAAGAGCAACATAATAAAAAAAAAAAAAACAGCACCATCACAATAAAGTAGCTAGCAGTAGATAACAGTAGATAATAAATAATAAACGATATTGTGCAGCACGCAAGATAGACAGCGCACAATGTGCTTTGAGGCAGCAGCCAAGAAAGTTGTAGTCCACGTCTGTGAACACCCGTGTGTACACCTGTGTGCATACCTGTGTGGATCAGCATGCTTGTATACCAAAGGTTTCTCCATGTAACGATCTGCTAGGGAGTGTGGGGAGCCACAGCCCCGTCCACCAGGGTATGAAGCAGGTATGGAGGAGATGCAGGCCCAAGATATCCAGAGGCCCCAGAGTACGAGGACCCGAGGAGGACCACCAAAGGGGGGGGGGGACCGTGCCACCCTACTGGGAAGAGCTGAGTAGAGCCCCAAACGAGAGGTCACCCCGCAGCTACGGAGCAGAGGCCAGCTGTGACAGAGAGGACTGAGCTTCAGGGCCAGAGGCCAGAGGCCTGAGGGCACCCCACCCCCCCGGAAGGAGCCCAGCCGGGCCACAGGCGCCAGGCCCCGCCAATCGGCCACCAGGAGTGAGCGATTGGCGGGTACATACATGAGCGCCCAGCCCCAGACGACAAGGACCACCAACACACCAACGTCTGAGGGCATCAGCCACCGGCAGGGAGTGTGGTGAGGGGAGATAGGCCTCCATACTTTAGAGGGCCTGAGATGTACCCAGAGAGGTTGAGTCTAAGACCCAACCTGACATATAGACACAGACGAACAGGCACACGCGGACACAAACGTGCATTCCCACCCCATATGCACAACCAAATACTCGGCACTCACCCAATGTGTAGACAGACACAAATAGACACTGCACAGACAGTCGCACTCCCCAAACATACTCTATATCCCAGGTCCAGGTACCCCCGCCCTCAGAGGGGCAAGCCGCACCTAGACCCAGGAGATGTAACCCTTCTCTGGTAATCTGACAAAGCTCTGTACACAAGGGACCAAAGATCACAGTTGGAGGCTTATGATCTTTAGGCCCTCAGGCAATGCTGTATTGAAAACTGGGATGATTCTGTTAAAGAAATCACTGCATGGGCTCAGGAACAGTTTCAGAAAAAACTTCCACAGATGTAGGTTAAAGCTCTCTCATACAAAGGAGAAGCCATATATACCTTTGGAGTCACAGGCTGAATATCTGAAAAAACACCATTAATGTTGAAAAGTACATACAGGTTTTAGAGCAGAATAGCCTGTAGACATGTCCCTGACAAATGTCCCTTTCTGGGAAGGCCTTACATTTTTCAATTGCACGATCCTAAACCATATTAATGCATCTATTACAACAGCATAGGTTAAAAGTTCAAGTGTCAAACTGACCTACCTCAAACTGACCTATGACTTTTACCAGCCAAAAACATAATTAAATGAAAAATCAGACAAAGACATGGAGATATATTGAGAGGCTAGAATCCTCTACCAGACATGAGCTAGTTGGGTATAACAAGCTTTCCAAGTTCCAACTGGGACCACAAGAGGATGACAAACTATATAAAACAAAAGAATATTAAACACACTCAAAGTATACTGCCATCAGAGTTTATTTGGTATCTAACCTATCTCTTTTTAGGGTAGGGTAGACTATCTTTAAACAGTATGTCTCTGAAGGTTCTCAGTCATCCAGGTCATCGTAGTCTAAGGAGCTTGTAAAGAAAAGGATCTGGACTTCTTTAAGTTGCTTGAAAACATTTCACCTCTCATCCGAGTCCCAGATTTAAGCTCTGTGGGAGTAACCCTCCGAGAGGGACAATGGACCCCCAAATGATCCTCTATCTAATCACATGAGCTAAGGTGTGAGAATGGGTGTAGGTCACTATCAGCCAATATTTGGTGAGCTCATTGTGAAACCTAGCCCCACCAAACCAAACAGCCACTTCGTAAACGCATGGCACAACATAGAAGGGCCACATCAATGGGACAAGACTTGACGGTTCATCCAAATCTAAAGGACAAAGGTCGCTCTTTCGAGGATGCCAATGTTCACATTTTGGACAGAGAAGATAGATGGTTTGAAAGAGGAGTGAAAGAACCAATTATAATGTCCACTGTGAACGACAATCTTTAAAGAGAGGTGGTGGTTTATGACACTAACTGTCTGCCATCTATAATCCAGTTTTGAGATCCGTTCCCAGACACCTTAACGCCCACTCACTCACATCTGACCTCAGGAAATCACATAATAAGGCGGGGCTAGGTTTCACAATGAGCTCATCCGAAGCCTTGGCTGATTGTGGCGTACACCCAACCGTGCCAGAGGCACGAAGGGCAAACTACATGTTCAGCCCTAAGCATCAGCAATTGAGTGAAGGATCTCCAGCCTTTTGTAGCCAAAGGCAAGTACAATCAACCACTCATTGCTTCCTAGAGCACTACAGGATCCAGGTAGCCAATTGTCTATGAGGGTTGACACACTGCAATCTACATATAGGAGGGCTGGCACGGGTCTCCAGCTAGCCAATCATCGGTGAGTCATGGCACTCTTGGATTTGCTTGAAGAGAAAAGCGGTCTCACTCCCTAAGAGGTCCAGGGCTGTAACAACAAAAAACAATATAGATTCAATTAATATAAACTAAGAAAAATAAACTAAAAAGCAACATCTCACTAAAATCAACACAAGCTAACAGTCAACTAAAATAAACAACATCTCACATTGTGTTAAAGGCCAGGGTGAAGAGATGAGTTTTCATAAGTTATTTAAAAACAGGCAGAGAAGAGGCCTGTCTAATCTCTAAAGGCAGATTGTTCCACAGTTTTGGATCTGCTACAGCAAAAGCACAATCTCCTCTTAGTTTACGCTAAGTCCTGGGTACAGCTGATCAGCTGACATGAGAGAGAGCGGGTGGGTGTATAAGGCTGTAGCAGCTCAGAGAGATAAGAAAATTTTGCACCCTCTGTAGATGAGTAATGTATGAAGCACTGACCTCTATATAAAGGTCATTACAGTAATCCAAGGCGTGGGTAACTGCCTCATAGTGCTGCCGTAAAAGAATTGGCTTTATTTTAGCCAACTGTCTCGGCAAAGAGAAGTTTGATTTTATTACTGCCTGAATCTGACTGTTAAGCTTCAGTTCAGACCCCCAGGTTTGACCCCAAGGTTCATGATAGTTAGTTTATTATACTGGGCCAAAAAAATGTAAATACACATTGCAGGTCTCAATGGGTCTACCAAAAATTAATGGAGTTAATTTTTGGTATAGTCACAGAGACTGACACAAAGAGGTCACTCTGCCAAGTAGGACCTGCAGTTCTGTGTTCCTAATACAAACCTACTGCTCCAAACGAGACAGTAAAATAGCATGATCCACTTTATCAAAGTCCAGCTGTCAAACCTAAAATCATGAGAACAACACAGTCGCCAGCATCAGTAGCTAAAATATGTCAATAAGAATTTTTAAAAGGGCTAATTCGATGCCATGTAAGGATTTAAAGCCAGACTGGAAAACCTCTGAAACATTTTGATTTTGCAATTCACATATGCTGTTCTTTATTCACTATAAATAAACTTACTGTCCCTAACCAGGAAGTCTTGCGTTTGGATCCTGTTTTTCCTGTTATTTCCTGTTCTTTCCCTGAACCTGGCACTTGACCTCTAACCTTGACCTTAAAGTCAATCAGATTCAAACTCTGAGACTTTAGTATATATGTTATGAATTTCAAAATCCTACTTTGCAAGGATTCCCAATTGCATTCACAAGCGTTGGTGTCCATGCTGCCTGTCTGCTCTCCTGGCAGGGTGGTGACAATACCTCATCAGCCTTTTATAGCTGAGGGTAAAAACTATCAAAGTGAGCCTGGAGGCCTGTATGTGACTGTGGACTCAAATGTGAACAAGATATGGAGAAGGCTGAGTTAATTTTACACAAGGTTTATTTGTAAATACAAACAAAGAATTAAATACAATGAGGGATTCGTGGTGTGGTGATCTAAAGTGGCAAACTTAACAGAGGAGATAGTAGTCATATGAATGTTATCCAGGAGAAAATGAAGGTTAAGGGAGGAACTTGGCTTACTTGGCTGGTGGAGTCTTTCGGCTTAAAGGGAGAGATCTTGTTCTTAGCATTCAGCTGACTCCTAAGGACTTGTTAATGGTAAATGGACTGATTCTTATATAGCCCTTTTCTACTCACCCAGAGTACTGAAAGTGCTTTATACAACATACCACATTCTCACATGAGCACTGTTTTCTATGCTTTTAAGTGCCTACGAACTACAATTCACACACATTCATCCACCGATGGATGCATCAGTGAGCAACTTGGGGTTAATATCTTGACCAAGGATATTTGGAATGCAGACCAGCAATCTTCTGATAAGTAGATGATCTGCTCTACCTCCTGAGCTACAGCCACCCCTGTCTGACCCTCTGCAGGTAGTTGGTGATTGCAGCTTTCCTAGCAGCCTCTTCATGGTTCCCATTTGGTTTCCAGGTACTTGTAGCTGTCCACGATGTCTGCAATGTTGCCTTCTAGTAGTTCTTTCCCCTCAGTTCTGACTACCTTCCCTCTCTTTGTTATCATCTGACCACACTTCTCCAGTCCGAATGACATTCTGATGTCCTTGCTGTATATCCTGGTGGTGTGGATCAGTGAATTGATGTCTCGTTCACTCTTGACATACAGCTTGATGTCATCCATGTACAGGAGGTGGCTGACAACTGCTCCATTCCATGGTTGGTATCCGTAGCCAGTCTTGTGTTGTGGAAGTTTTCCATTAAATAAAGTCTGCAGACAAGCGGTGAGCGGTAGCTAACATTCTTTAATCAAAACACAAAGAACAGAAAAACCAAGCTTGTGGAGAGGCTGCATGATCGCGGGACAAACAGTCAGCAGAAACTCTCCTGAGCATGGCTCTCAGTTAAATACCTTCTCCAGGAACAAAAGGCTGTTTCACACCTTAAGGTTCACACTCCCTTGCTACCTCCCAGAGTCCTCAAAGAGACAAAAGATTCTTCCTGTGGAGTTGTCTGCTTCCCCCAACTTCCTTACTAGACCCCCACCATTTGTCTTACTGTATGAGTGTGAGACATGTTAAAATCCAGTGGCACCAAGGCATTATACAATAAAATAATGTGATTAATACATAAGTAAAAGAAATTCCTATACATGGTCGAGTTCATTGAGACTCTGGATGTCCCTGCTTTTTATTGTAATATGTGGACTGATGCTTCTAAATCTTGCCTCTGACACAAAACCTCCAGACAGTAATAATAAAAAAGAAAACTATTAAAACCTTTCAAGCAATAAATAATAAAACTTGAACTGAAAGAAGAAAATCATCTGGAAACTAAATTAAACTAAACACAAAAAGTCAAAACAGAATAAAAACTAAGTAGGAAAAAAAACACATTAACTCTGTTCCAAAAACAAAAACACATCCTGATAATATGAACATAATGTGTGAGATCTCACAGAGACACTTCTTTGTCTCTGTGGGCTCTGATCACAGCGACATGTTAGGTCCACACAGACTCCACCCAGCCTCATGTCTCCTGCACAAACACGGAAAAACTGAATCAATATGAAAATAATTCTTCAGGAAATGTTGTTAACATGTAAAGCAGACTGATGCTTTTCCTCTCTGTCCCACAGAGTGAATCTCACCTGCAGAGACAAACACGAAGAGGCCGACAAACAGCAAAGTCGAGCAGAGCGACGCAGTCACAGCAGACATTTCCGTGTTCTTGAACTCCGACGCTTGGATTGTTCTCAATGTTTCAGGATGGTTTTATTGAAATAACTGAACCTGAGTTTAAATCCTGACTACATGAGATTAAATTTAAGGTTTAAATGATCCTGAAAGTCTCTGACTGAGAGAACAGATCAGACTTTTTAGCCACTTGTTAAAATCCAAAAGTCAACGTGTCATGTGTATGTCGCGTTAGAGTGACGTTCAGTAGGTTGGACTGGAGGATGATCTTAAATAAGTGCGTCATAACTAAAGCGGTGAAATCTGAAGCAGGTCTCTGTGTTTAACAGGTTCAGTTCTTCAATGATCTCCACAGAACAACACAAACATAACCTCATCATCAATCATCAGCTACGTACTAAAGACCATCTTCAGCAAAAGGACTTCAACATGACGTCACTGTATAAACATGTATATTGTACTATGGAGGAGGCAGCATTTAGCTGTAGCCTGTAGATTACATTAAATGATTAAAGCCAGTTGCTGGCTCTTTCCTATTTTGTGGCATTTACTTAAAAAGAAGAAGAAGAAGAAGAGGATGACGTGAAATGATAAACCACATGATAATGAAAAAAAAATGGGTGGTCCATGTTTCGTTAACATAAACACCCCAGTTATAGGGCTATCAAACACAAAGCAAAAGACAAAAAGAGGGTGGACTAAATTCTTCCTTTGTTTTATCTCCTCTAATCTTACCCAGCCAGCAGCTATCCTATCCTACCAGCCAACAGGCCAACAAACCACCTGTTTGCCATTCATTATCCACCAGGTTATCCTGTGCCCTCAAAAACCCCCGATGGGTCAGGAGGTGGCTGTTCAGAGGTGAAATAAAAACAACGGGCAACAACACCACCCTTAAAGGACCAACAGCTGTTTACAGCAGGTTTGGCTTCTGTAAATGTGAATAATTTAATATTTACATAATAAATGTAAATACTTCAGCCAATATTAGCCAATAAAAAGATTAAACAGGACACAGTAAAATAAAAATAAAAATGAATTCAATAAAATATCAGTTATTACTCACTCACATATCCAATCAGAAATATCCACCCGAAGATGAGAAAAGTTTGAATCTATTTCCGAAACTGCTTCTCTGTTTCCCAATCAAAAGGAATGGCAGCCTTTTTAAGAATGACCTTTCTAGGCCGTGTAGCCCTGTGATTGGTTACAGCAAATGTGATAACATCAGAATGCTACCATCTGTCTACCATCTGTTGCTGTTTATAAAGAAAAATGAATGGAAAATAGCTTGTTGACTTGTTCTCATGTTAACTCTTTAAGCTTTAACTGCTGTGGTACATTTATGATGCAACAATATACCCAACAATTATGAATGCATAAATCAATCTTTAGGTAAACAAAGATGTTGCAAGTGGTTAAATGTAGAGGAGGAGCACAGACATTTCACATGGCTTGACAATCCAAGACTGAGGAGTGTCTGGAGATAAATGAGTTTAAACTCTGACTCTTCCTCCGTCCTCCTGCCTGCGACACAGAACTCTCCCTCAGTGTTCCACACCAAAGCATGCCTCGCTTCCCAAATAACGTGGGTAGGACAGAGGATGGAGGCGACTGTGGGAAGAGGACCATAATGAAGGATTCACTTGTGGATCTGGTAGAAACATTTTTACCTTTAACATATATAAGAGGCACAGCTGGAATATAAAAGACAATGCATACAGTCCTTTAAGATAATCAAATTTTCTGCCCTACACGTTTTCTGCATGTCATGAAAAAAAATGGTCACATTACTTCATGTTGGTAATTTTCTTAGAAATAGCTAAATCTAAATATATACAATGTATATATTTAGATTATATATTACATTGTCATAAATATGATGAAACATAGTTGTGTCAGTCACTTTAAAATGAGGCTCTAAAGTGAAGATTTCTCATTTCAGCCTTCATCGTTGCCTCTTCCTCACCTCCTCTGCTCTCTTCTCTGGGTGGATGTACACGAGCTATGAGAAAAGAGGGAAAGATAAAAAAAACATTTTAAACTCTGACTCCCATTCTTAACTGAAAGTTGCTATTGTAGAAACAAAATCCCAAATTACCTTATATCACCTAACTGTTTTTTACTGATCTTGAAGGCCATGAGGTCAAATAATGATTATAATGTTTAAAGTGCTATGAGCAGAAGATGAACCTCAGCATCGTACGTCACCATAGTGTTTTCTGCATAAACAGACTTTAAAAGGTGCTGGATTTACTTAAGAGACACAGTATAAGTTTTATGACTCAACGTTGTAGACAGGGGTATTTTTGTGGCTGGCTATACAACATCTGTGTTTGTACAAGTTTATTTTTCAAAGAGCAGACATTTAAAATAAACATACAAATGGCATTTACAAAGGTTTGCTGCATGTGTTTTATTCCAAATTGCCAGAAAAGTCAAAGAGCATGTGCTGTGCCTAATGTGAATATGATAATTGCTTCTAGGAGTGTTTATCCTTTCCCTCTCATTTATCTGTTAGATATTATCATAGCGAGTGCGTAACAGGACATTTGGGTGGTTGTCTCAAACCTGAGACTCGTAAACAAACTGAGACGGGTCCGGAGCCAGGCAAGAACCAATCTCTCCATCACCTTCATCACGTCAAACTATGTTAGTGTGCTGGATTCATGTCTGAATGTTTCAATATAAAATAAACGATTTTTAAAACCTGCGCACGTGGCACAGTAACAGTACTAATTAACACACATCTATTTGCAAATAATATTTGCAGAGATGTCAGATTCCTACAGTAGAACATTTTGCAATATTTCAGCTCTCCTCTGAGCTGCACCTGAAACTCAGTCACCAAGCTCACGGGCACAGACTCATCAGTTTCTATATGAAAAGTTGTCTGTTAACATATCGATTCTTCTTCAGCCTCCTCTCACTGATCTGAATTGCTTCACTGTTTTTAGGGAGAACTACATGCACATAATCTATGGTTGCCCTGCTTAGCAAATGTGCTCTGCAGCCTGTAATATTTAATATATTTTATTTTATGTTATATTCCTTATATCATTTTATCATATATCATTATATAATTTTATATCATGTTGGATACTAAGAAATCTTTTCCTCCTATAATATATGAATCTGTTTATCATGCAAAAGAACAACTGGACAAGAATTCATGATGAGAATTAAGTGGCCAGAATATGTCCGGAAAATGTGGTTAGCTGTCCATTTGAAGAGATTTTCCCTCACACAAGTTACGCAAAGTCATCATCTCTCAACTTGTGCACATAGTCACCTAATTTTGCCACTTGGATTGATGTAATAGCAGAGGGCTGATTCACAAATAAAATTTTTATCATTAGAAAAAAAATTACCAAGAATCATCCCACAGATGTAATATTATCTACAGCTACTTTTAGTACCATTGATGTTAAGTTAGACTCTTTTTCTCCAATTGATCTTTCTGAGTAAACTTCAATAATTACTTCCTCCAAACCATCAACGTGTCTTTTAGACCCCATTCCTACAAAACTGCTCAAAGAAGTCCTGCCATTAATTAATTCTTCGATCTTAAATATGATCAACCTATCTCTAATGATCGGCTATGTACCTTCAAGCTAGCTGTAGTTAAACCTTTACTCAAAAAGCCATCTCTAGACCCAGCAGTCTTAGCTAATTATAGGCCAATCTCCAACCTTCCTTTCACATCAAAAATCCTTGAAAGAGTAGTTGTCAAACAGCTAACAGATCATCTGCAGAGGAATGGTTTATTTGAAGAGTTTCAGTCAGGTTTCAGAGCTCAGCACAGCACAGAAACAGCTTTAGTGAAGGTTACAAATGATCTTCTTATGGCCTCTGACAGTGGACTCATCTCTGTGCTTGTCCTGCTAGACCTTAGTGCAGCATTCGATACTGTTGACCATAATATCCTATTAGAGCGATTCGAACATGCTGTAGGTATTACAGGTACTGCACTGCAGTGGTTTGTATCATATCTATCTAATAGACTCCAATTTGTGCATGTAAATGGAGAGTCCTCTTCACACACTAATCTCAATTATGGAGTTCCACAGGGTTCAGTGCTAGGACCAATTCTGTTTACATTATACATGCTTCCCTTAGGCAGCATCATTAGAAGACATAGCATACATTTTCACTGCTATGCAGATGATACCCAGCTCTATCTGCCCATGAAGCCAGATAACACACACCAATTAGTTAAACTGCAGGAATGTCTTAAAGACATAAAGACCTGGATGGCCGCTAACTTTCTGCTTCTTAATTCAGATAAAACTGAGGTTATTGTACTCGGCCCTGAAAAGCTTAGAAATATGGTATCTAACCAGATTCTTACTCTGGATGGCATTACCTTGGCCTCCAGTAACGCTGTGAGGAACCTTGGAGTCATTTTTGACCAGGATATGTCCTTCAACGCACAACAAATATGTAAGACTGCGTCCTTCCATTTGCGCAACATCTCTAAAATCAGAAATATCCTGTCTCAGAGTGGCGCTGAAAAACTAGTTCATGCATTTATTACTTCCAGGCTGGACTACTGTAATTTATTATTATCATGATGTCCTAAAAACTTCTTCCTGTTAAAAGGGAGTTTTTCCTTCCCACTGTTGCCAAAGTGCTTGCTCATAGGGGGTCATATGATTGTTGGGTTTTTCTCTGTATCTATGAAGCGCCTTGAGGCGACTTTTGTTGTGATTTGGCGCTATATAAATAAAATTGAATTGAATTGAAATTGAATATGTTGTCATATGTTCTTTTACAAACTCTAAGTCCTTACACACTCCTCTTAAATACACATTAAGGGTTTTTGAATTAGTACCAGTGAATATAGAGATCCTCCAGTATCCACTAGGGTGTGCTCTAGCATGCACAACACAACTGCTATCCCTGACGTTGTGACATTTTAGTGTAAACATGTAAAAATTCAATTTTGGATGGGGCTTGTGGCAGACATCATTTATTTTTAATAACAGCTAATTTCAATGAACTAGAGCACAATGAGTTCAGTGGGTTTAGACAGAAAAAAACATAATTTTGACCTTTATATTTAAATATTTTTAGAATAGAATAGAATAGAATTCAGCTTTATTGTCATTGCACATGCACAGGTACAGGGCAACGAAATGCAGTTTGCATCCATCCAGAAGTGCTTTAGTGATATAGATATATTACAATATATATTAGCAATAATATAGATATGTAAGTATATTACAGAAATGGGTCTATTATGGTATGTTATAATGTACACGGTATGAAGTATGTTGTGAATATTCTATAACTATAAGTATGTACAGGCTGTAGTGAGTACAAGCTATGTACAGGATATGAACAGGATATAAATATGAAAAACTATACAGAATATGAAATAAATAACTTTACAGAAATCTGAGATATACAGTTATACAGAAATGGGAACTATGCAAGTTGTAAACAGTTGTAGGATTAAAAATTATCGAATGTACAGAATGATTATTTACACAGAGCTATACAGTAGTGCAGTTAAGATAAGTGAGATATAATTCCTACAGAGGCTATATAAAGTGCTAGTGGTTGTGAGTGGTGGTTCAGTCCATGTTATTATTGTGTGTTTGAGGGTACAGTTGTCCATTGTGGGTGTGTGTATGTTCAGTCCATGTGTTAACGTGGGTCAGATGTCAGGAGGCAGAGTTCAGGAGTCTGACAGCTGTGGGGAAGAAGCTGTTCCGGTACCTGGTGGTCTTAGTCCGGAGGCTCCTGTAGCGCCTCCCAGAGGGCAGGAGGGTGAGGAGTCCATGTGATGGGTGACTGGGGTCTTTGATGATTTTCCCAGCCCTTTTCAGACACCGCTTCCTGTAGATGTCTTTTATGGCAGGAAGTGGTGCTCCGGCGATGTGCTGGGCAGTTTTCACGACCCTCTGCAACGCCTTCCGGTCTGAGGCAGAGCAGTTCCCGTACCAGACTGTTATACAGTTGGTCAGGATGCTCTCGATGGTGCAACGATAGAAGTTCACCAGGATGTCTGAGGACAGGTGGTTCTTCCTCAGAGTCCTCAAGAAGAAGAGGCGCTGGTGAGCCGTCTTGACCAGCTTGGAGCAGTTGGTCGTCCAGGTGAGATCCTCAGAGAGGTGGACTCCCAGGAACTTGAAGCTGCTCACACGCTCCACAGCCGTCCCCTTAATGTGGATGGGTGGATGTGGGTCAGCATTCCTCCTGTAGTCCACGATGAGCTCCTTGGTCTTCTCGGTGTTAAGCAGCAGGTTGTTTGTGTCGCACCACTCAGCCAAACGATCCACCTCCTCCCTGTAGGCGGCCTCATCATTGTCACTGATGAGGCCAATCACCGTGGTGTCATCTGCAAACTTAATGATGGTGTTGGAACCATCAGCAGGTCTGCAGTCGTGGGTGAAGAGGGAGTAGAGAAAAGGGCTCATCACACAGCCTTGTGGTACACCGGTGTTCATTGTGATGGTAGATGAGCAGTGGTTATCCAGCCAGACATGTTGGGGCAGTTGTCCAGTAACCATTTGCAGATGAGGGAACTGATGCCCAGGTCTGTCAGTTTCCTGATGAGTTGTGAGGGGTGGATTGTATTGAATGCTGAACTGAAGTCTATAAACAGCATTCTGGCGTAGGTGTTGTTATTGTCCAGGTGTGAGAGGACAGAGTGCAGTGCGATAGAGACTGCATCCTCTGTACTCCTGTTCTGGCGGTATGCGAATTGGTGGGGGTCCAGGGTGGGGGGGAGACAGGATTTGAAGTGTGCTAGGACCAGCTGCTCTAAGCACTTAGTGATGATGGGGGTGAGTGCTACTGGGCGGTAGTCATTGAGGCAAGATGGGTTGGAGTTTTTGGGTATCGGGACGATGGAGGTGGATTTGAAGCAGGCCGGTACCACAGCGTGGGCCAAGGACAGATTGAATATGTCTGTGAGCACTCCTGCAAGCTCCCCAGAACACGCTCTGAGAACACGCCCGGGGATGCCATCAGGACCTGCAGCCTTGTGGACATTGATCCTGCTCAGCACCACTCCTACATCGGTGGGAGAGAGAGTCAGAGGTTGGTAGTCTGGCGTCCTGTCTGCTTTGGTTGTGGTTGTGGGGTTCCCTCGCTCAAAACGAGCATAAAAGTTGTTGAGCTCGTTGAGGAAGGAGACATCAGAGGATGCGGGGGAGGGTTTGGTGGTCCTGTAGTCTGTAATGGTCTGGAGTCCTTGCCACATGCGTCGGGGGTTGGAGTTGGAGAAGTGTTCTTCTACCTTCTTTTTGTAATGGTGTTTGGCTTTTTTGATGCCCTTCTTTAGATTAGCCCTGGATGTGCTGTAGGCGTGTGCATCTCCTGACCTAAAGGCGGTGTTGCGGGCCTTCAGGAGGAGACGAACATCCCGGTTCATCCAAGGCTTCTGGTTGGGGTACATGGTGATCCGTTTCTGGGTGGTGACACTGTCTGTGGTTTCGGAGATGTAATCCAGTACAGATGAGGCATACTGGTCCAGGTCTGTGTGGGTGAACATATTCCAGTCTGTGTTTTTAAATCTGTCCTGGAGCACTGCGTCTGTCCCCTCTGGCCACACTTTAATTGTCCTCACAGCAGGTTTCACAGGTTAGATGAGTGGTGAATACCTAGGTGTGAGGAACAGGGAGAGATGGTCCGATTGTCCAATGTGGGGGAGGGGTGTGGCTTTGTAGGCTCCAGCCAGGTTGGAATACACATTTGATTTGATTTGATTTTATTGATTAGCATTCAAATTCAAATCTCAGTGAAAACAGTGAGAAAAAAAAACAGTGAAAACAGAACAAAAATCTACCATAAAGAAAGAAAGCATGAGACAAGGCTAATCAAAAGGTATTGGCTGAAGCATTTGCTTATTACGCCAACCCTTTTCACAAAATATCTTTTTGTATGCAGCTCCTGTACACAGGGCTTGAAGAAAATAATAAAACAAAGCAAAAACCAAACAAACAAACAAACAAACAAACAAAAAAAAAAAACAAAGAAAAAAAACTTTCCACCTTAGATAAGTAACTACATCAAAGCAAAAGAATCAAGAGGGTTTTTTTTTTCTCCTTTTTGCTCTTTTCATTCTTGATATATATATATTTTTCTAATACTCTATTTTTAAACATGTTTTTAAACAAGGAAAATGAACTACACCTTTTTAAATCACTGTCATAACTATTCCACAGGTTAACTCCTCTAACAGAAACACATCTCTCCTTTATATTTGTCCTCATCTTGTTTTTCTTAAAGAAATCTGTTCCCCTTAAGTCATATTGACTCTCTCTGACTTTGAACAGCTTCTGAGTACTGGGGCAAAGCAAGTTATTTTGTGCTTTATACATTATCTGTGCCATTTTATATTCAACTAAATCATAAAATTTCAGGGTATTCAGATTAATAAACAAAATGTTAGTTGGTTCTATATAGTTTGATTGGTTTATAATTCTTATAGCTCTTTTTTGTAACTTGAAAATATGAAGAGTGTTCGTTTTATATGCATTACCCCATATCTCCAGACAGTAAGTCATATATGGAAGCAACAGAGAACAATAAAATGTGTATAATGATTTTTTGTTCAGGACATGCTTTGTTTTATAGAGAATAGCAATGGTTTTTGACATTTTTGTTTTCACGTGGTTTATATGAGACTTCCAACTCAGCTTATCATCAATTATCACTCCAAGAAATTTATTTTCGTACACTCTTTCAATTTCAATTCCATTAACCCTTATTTTAGATACATTTTTCACTTGTCTAGTGCCAAAAATAATCAATTTTGTTTTCTTTATATTTAATGATAACTTATTTACATCAAACCAGTTTTTTAATATATTTAACTCCTTTTCCGCTGTAGTCAGAAGCTAGTTTTTACCTCAGCAGTACAGAGTAGTATCATCAGCAAACAATACACATTTTAACAGTTTGGAAACACTACATATGTCATTTATATATAATAAAAATAATTTAGGGCCCAGCACAGAGCCCTGAGAAACACCACAAGTTACCTTCAACTGCTTAGATTTTACATTATTGAATTCGACATATTGATATCTTTCATCCAGGTAACTTTTCATCCAATTGTATGCTATCCCTCTTATGCCATATCTCTCTAGTTTATTCATTAATATAGAATGATCAATTGTATCAAACGCCTTTTTTAAGTCTATAAAAACACCAACAGTATATTCCTTATTATCTATTGCATTAGATATCCCTTCAACAAGTTCCATCACTGCCATTGAAGTGGACCTTTTCACTCTAAAGCCATATTGGTTATCACTTAGGAGATTATGCTTCTCAATATATTTATCAAGTCTATTAACAAATAACTTTTCTAAAATTTTTGAGAACTGTGGGAGTAGTGATATTGGCCTATAATTGGTAAACTGACATCTCTCTCCGTTTTTATGGATTGGAATAACTTCTGCTATTTTCATTTGTGAGGGAAACACACCAGTTTGAAAGGACAGATTACAAATGTATGCGAAAGGTTGCACTATATATTCTATAATACGTTTAACTAATATCATGTCAATACCAAAACAGTCAGTGGACTTTTTATTTTTAAATGTCTTCACAATGTTAATTATTTCTCTATGAGTTACAGCACCAATAAACATGGAGGACACATTCTGAGTAATATGTTTATTTAGGTCGTTATTATTTCTTGACTCTGGAATTTCTTTTGCTAAATTAAAGCCAACATTTACAAAGAAATCATTAAATTCATTTGCAATGTCTTTAGTTTTATCAAGCACAATATCTTTATCTTTTTTAAAATAATCTGGATAATTTTTATTTTTTGAGCCCTTTTTGATTAGACTGTTTAATATCCTCCATGTTTCTTGTGTGTTACTTCTACTTTGCTCCAATAATTTGTGGTAATATTCTTTCTTACTTGTTCTTATAATATTTACTAATCTATTTTTATATAACTTGTACTTTATTTCAGCATCTTTTGTCCTCTGTTTTATGAATCTCTTATATAGATTATTTTTCTTTTTACATGCATCTTCTATCCCCTTTGTGATCCATGGCTTATTTGATCTGTGATGCTTTCTAGTGATTTTCATTAAAGGACAATGTTTTTCATATAGTGAAATTACAGTTGATAAGAATGCATCATATGCACTATTTGAATCTTCATTTGCAAAAACCTCATTCCAATTGTGTTCCTTTAAGTCCACCTGGAGGGCAGCAATGGCTCTTGTTGTTCTATGTCGTATCATATCAAATATTTGATTCTTTTGTTTAGTTTTAATCCTAAAATAATTTTGAAAAATTGCAAAAACAGGAAGATGATCGCTTATATCAGTTATAAGAAGTCCACCTACTATTTCATGGTCAATTTTATTTGTGAATATATTATCTATCAATGTAGCTGTATCAATTGTTATTCTACTTGGTTTTATAATTACAGGAAAAAGGGAGTTACTATACATTGTATTTATGAAATCTGTTGTTATCTGATGTCCATTTGGGTTTAGCAAATCTATATTAAAATCACCACAAATTATTTGCACTTTTTTATCATTTAGGTTGCTAAACATAGCAGCAAGTTTTTCATTGAATATCTCAAGGCATGAACCTGGTGTCCTATAGCTGCAACTTATAATTATATTGTTAGCTTTTTCAACATGAATTTCAATAGTGACACATTCCAATATGTTATCTATGGTGCTTGACATGCATTCAATCAGACTACATTTCAAAACTTTATCTACATATAAAGCAACACCACCTCCTTTTTTATTCACCCTGTTCATTGTAAATAATTCGTATCCTTCCAGTCCCATTTCACTAACTTTCTCATTATCGAGCCATGTTTCTGATATTGCAATTATATTAAACTTTTTTAACTTACTTAAACATTCTGTAATTTTAGAAACATTTTTATACAGGCTTCCAGAGATGGACAGTAACTCGTTACTTGTAACGCGTTACTGTAATCTGATTACTTTTTTCAAGTAACGAGTAAAGTAAGGGATTACTATTGCAAAATCGGTAATTAGATTACCGTTACTTTCCCGTAGGAACGCTGCGTTACTGCGTTACTAAAACCGTGATTTTTTTTGCGAGAATGTCTCATGACAGTGACGTAAGCAAGTGCGACGTTGGTGACAGCAGCTGTGTGCAGATCAACAATGGATAATATATCGAGTGCGGGAGAGAGTATGAGCGTGCAGCGTTTAAAGTGTGGAAGTACTGACCTTACTTTGAGTTTGATTCCATAAAAAGTGACAAAAACATTAGCGTCCATCGTGCGTGGGAAGAAAACTTCTTTTTACAGCGAAAAAAACCCCTAAACTTCCGAGCAAGCACCGAGTAGCTACGACGTGATGGGAAACTCACAGAGACACTCGCGCGGATTCTTCCACTGACCGCAGCACACCTGCACCAGGGTAACCCTCCGCCTACCCTGCTCCTGCTTTACAGGTGAAAATAGAGCAAAAGGACCGCTGAGTCTTTGACTTTATTTATTTTCTGCTGTGTTTTACTTGCATCTGTTTGAAAGAGTGAGTGAAAACACAAAAAATATTTTATTTTATGTGCTGGAATGTGTAGAAAATAGGTTTAAATGTTAAACTAATTTATTCAAGTCAGAGAATGTTGCATATAATTAAATGTTTTGCTTGATGCATAAAGTTAAAAGATTAAAACTGATAAAACAAGTTTTAAAAAGAGACTTTTCCATTTGATTACATTTTGTATGATGGATTATGTAGAAAAAGTAGAATTGGGCTGAAAGATCTATCACTTTATCACCTCTTCAGATTGTAAATCGTGTTTTTAAAAAGTAACTAAGTAACTAAGTAATTAATTACTTTTGAAAATAAGTAATCAGTAAAGTAACGGGATTACTTTTTGGGGGGAGTAATCAGTAATTAGTTACTGATTACTTTTTTCAAGTAACTTGACCAACACTGCAGGCTTCTACTATTGAAATGTATGACCGACAATGCATTTGCCATTTTAATATTCACATTGAATTGGTCATCTGTATAGTACTCACAAGTATTATTGGTGTTATTGTAGAAGTGGGTATCTGGGTCAATGTTACTTTCAGGGTCATTCATGTTGTGCTCTGCATAGTTAAACGTTTTGAAGTTCGTTTTCTCAGCGTGTGTGGCAAAATAACCACCTTGACAGTCCTTTTCATTTTTATGTGTTTTTGTTGTTGTTGTTTCCATTGTTTTTGAGCCATAAGGCCAGAAACAGTTTCCATACCCATTGTTCATTATCCAATCGTCACTTTTCCAATAGATTCCATAGCAGATTCCTGATTATTTATATTGCTCTAAGTCTTTGAGTTCTCTTATCATCACAACTTTCGCTTCTTCGGGATTGCCATTTAGTCTTATCATTACTTTGCAGTTCCTCGTCCATGTCGCTTGTATCTTATTTTGTTTTCTCAGGATGCGTGCCTGTCTTGCAATTTCAGCAGTCTTTTTCGTTAAATGTTCATTTAAATACACACCAGTCCCTTTTAGCTTCTTACCCTGTTTCAGTAACTCAATCTTTGTTTTGCGACTCACAAACCGAAGAATGATTGCTGGCTTTGTTTTACTGTATTTTCTGGGGAGCGTGTGGCATGCTGCAATATGATGGCTCTGAATACTTACATTCTTCGTTTGAAGGAATTTTATCACTTGCTGTTCAAGCGTTTGCAGCTCCTCTACCGGGGCATCTTCACCGTCTTTACCTCCGCCAGCTGTTACTCTGGCGTAGGTTCGGTGTTGCGTCTCCAGACCACTTATGACTAAATCATCCATTCTTGTGTATTGTTCAAGGTCCTCGATTCGCCGTTCCAAGTCGTCTATTTTCTTGTCCTTGTCCTTTATGAGGTTTTTTAGCTGTTTTATTTCATCCATTAGGTCATGTAGCATACATTGTTGTTTAGCCATTTTGCTCAGTTCATCAGACATGAAATTAAGCGATTTCCTAATCTCCTCCAGCTCCTCTTCAACTCCTGGGTTTGCTTTTTTAGGTGGCATTTTGAAAATGATGAGATATGTATTTCCTTGTGATGGCCCGTTGAAGTCACTGTTGATTTACTTGTTGGTGCCTTGCTAGAGGAGCCTGGGCCCAGTGGCTGCTGGAGGATCCTGGGCCTGGTGGAGCAGGAGGATCCTGGGCCTAGTAACTGCTGGAAGAGCATGGTCTAAAGTCTTGTCTCCTCTGGTGTGGCAGGAGACATGTTGGTGGAATCTGGGGAGGACTGTCTTTAAGTTGGTGTGGTTGAAGTCGCCAGCAACAATAAAAGCAGCCTCGGGGTGTTATTCTGGTGTTTGTTATTAGCTGCAGAAAGTTCTTTCATGGCCAACCTAGCATTAGCTAGTTAGTTATTTGAATCAGTACTTTTTCTTTCTTTTTATATTGTACATGCTTCCTAGTCAATATTATAGTGAATGACTGCAAACAGTTTAACTTTTATGCTGATGATGCTCAGTTATATGTATCCATGAAGCCTTCTTAGTGTGAGTGCTACCCACTGGGCCACCATGCTGCTCTCTCCACTAGATGTCCCCATTTAAATCTAAATTTAAACTAAATTAATATTTTTATCTAACATAATATAATAGAAATTCTAAAAGAATAAATGTGAGGATATAGGATGGATGTGTAACATATGTGTTAAATACTTGTGAATTTCACCCAAAACACTTTCTTTTTTTTTTGGATTAAATATGTCATTTTTGCATCTCACTCTCCTACCTGTGTGATCTGAGTCTGTGTGCGTTCATGTGTGTGTGTGCGCTGCGTGGTGACGTAGGCGCGTGCAAGTGTGCCCCGGTCACAGCTCCTTTCAGCATGGCCAGAGTTAAGTCACTGCCACGTTGCTCTCAGCTAATTAAAGTTTGTTCAGATCCCAAGCTGCAATGTGAATACAGCCGAACCGCCGCGTTTTTGTTTGTCATTAAGAGACTCATTCGGGATAAGTTTTGTGGAGGGCGGAGTTCACTAATATACGCTTATAATGAGTTTTAGCCGAGAACGCAGCTAAAATGCTAGCATGCTAAGTTAGCCTGATCGCTAGCGGCTTGAGAGCGTACTCGCGGCAGTCTTTTTTTTTTAACAGCATGCACTCTTTTTTTCCTTCGTCAGGAGAGGTGTACTGGCAGTCGCGTGACACACACAGGTGAGACACATATTTCTGTGTTGCAGGTATGGTTCTTATGTTTTGGAGATGCAGTCTTTCATTCATTGTTTTTATAAGTTGTATTGCCTGTTAGATGGCGGTTATTGATATAATTGTACTGAAGTATAATGTTTGAACTATAAGTACCAGAATATTGGCTCCTGGTTATTGAATTGTATTTATCTGACTGTTTATTTGTTTTTGAATTATTTTGTTTATTGTTCTTATAAGTTGTTTTTGATGTTTTTTCAGTGACATATTATTTATTTTGTGCTTTTTGTTTTTGAGAGCTTAAGTTAATGTTTTAAAACAATTTGTTGTATTTGATTCATTATATTATTGTAGTGTTAATGAAGCTGCAGGCACAGCTCATTTCAGCATGGCCGGAGGAGAGGTGTACTGGCAGTTGCGTGACACACACAGATCAGACACATATTTCTGTGTTGCAGATGTGCAGTAAAGAGCCAAAGACCCAGTACTGTCTCCTGCCTTTTACTTTCACGCCAGAACACAACGCAAGAACAACAGGCGTCACACATGAACGGGTTACAGATGCAAGATCTTCTAGTGGTGTTGCCGGTGTTTTTAGTCTGTGGTTCAATGCTTACTGTTTGTTTTCTCCACCAAAGTCAGGCATGTATCAGTTAGCTACAACCAGACAATTTCCCATCACACACAATCATTAAAACTGACACAACAACATGAAAAATACAAACGAGAGCAAAGTTTTATTTACCAGATAGCTGCTGTGGGAACAAGAACAGGATCCAATAGAAATAAATAACATATGAATAAAATATACAGTAAGTAACAGTAAATTTACTGAATACATATAAACAACAATAGAGGAGCTTGAATAAAAGGTGTGTGGACTTAAGTTTAAGTTTTTTTTGAAGATGTTTCAGCTTTAAAAAAAAAATTTGAGCATCCCAGGTTCTTATTACCCTACTGGAGTGGGAGGGTGGGGCTTTTCCCTTAGGAGGTGGTCATTAACCCGCTATTAAACTTGTGTCATCACATGATTAATATAAATTTTAATTCTGGATGACTGCGGACCTACAGTGACAGATTGCCTTCCCGGGATTCCTGAAACTCTCAACCTTGTGGTTTTAGAACTGAAGAATCCTCGTGAATGCGAGGTGAAACATCATAAAAAACAAAAACAAAACTAAAAAATTAAATAAAGCTGTTTTCAAGCTGGGCAGCACAGCGGCACGGTGGTTAGCACTGTTGCCGCACAGCAAGAAGGTCCTGAGTTCAATTCTACCATCAGGCCGGGGTCTTTCTGTGTGGAGTTTGCATGGTCTCCCCGTGTTTGCGTGGGTTCCCTCCGGGTACTCCGGCTTCCTCCCACCGTCCAAAGACATGCAGCTTGTGGGGATAGGTTAATTGGATAATCCAAATTGTCACTAGGTGTGAATGTGCGAGTGAATGTGAGTGCGAATGGTTGTTTGGCCCTGCGACAGACTGGCGACCTGTCCAGGGTGTACCCTGCCTCTCGCCCTATGACAGCTGGGATAGGCTCCCCCTGCGACCCCGAAAAGGATAAGCGGAAGTGAATGGATGGATGGATGGATGGATGTTTTCAAGCTCCTTAGACTACCATGATATGCATAACTGAGAATTTACAGACTTTTAAAAATTCCATTAAAAAAGAAGATTGTTTTTTGAGGTGATGGGGAGACCAGTAGGGGATGTCAGTGGTTGGACTGGTGGACTACTTCAGTGAAGCTTCGACAACGTCTGGCTCTGGTTTAAAGTCTGAACACAAACACGCACAGTTCAAACAACAGGAAACATGATTGCAAGCTTTGTAGTTCAATCAAGACCTCCAATCTCCATTGATATGTCTGTGATACACACAGTGTAGATTCACACTTTATGGGAACCAGCTCAGCTACAAATCACTAAGCTTTCATACTTTTCGCTGTTTAACTATTTCTTGAGACGTCCACTAAATTCACAAATTTTAAACCTGGAACTACATTAAATTACATCAAAACATTTGTTCCTTTCTGCTTTTCTTTCTCTCTCTTCTCTCCACCCTGACATACAGGCAGGCCAAGCAGCATCATTTGAGGTTTGAATGGAGCTTTGTTAACCTCTTAACATCTGTCTAGGGTTAAAACTCAGTTTTATTTCATGCACCTGCTTTCTTTCAAATAGTCCCTTATTTTATAAGGAGTGATTTGTCACTACACACAGTTCTCTGGACCAGCACTAGGGGTACACTAGCTAGCAGTAAGAGTGATTTTCCAATTCAAAATTTGTAGAGTCTTAGATTAAGTCTACATTTGAAGATTATTATTTTAACTGTCATATATGCCAAAGACGATGGTTTGGAGTAGAGATGGCACGATACCACTTTTTTATGTCCGATACCGATACCGATATCATAAATTTGGATATCTGCCGATACCGATATGAATCCGATATAGTGTTTTTTAATCAACAAAACTGTTTTTTTAAAATATCTTGCTGCATTTTGAAAGTCTGCAAGTTCATACTCAAGTTTAAAACAACAACTACACTAAAGCTATTCTGTTATACCTGTATACAAAAAAAAATATTTCATAGTTCAGCAATACTGATCAATCTAATAAACTTAGACCTACACCATCCTCCCTATTCTGGTATTTTAAAGAGTACTTAGCGTAAATATTAAGCAACCTAACTAATAGGGTTCCAACTCCCAGCAACAACAAAAATAAATAAATAAAAAATAGGGAACCACCCCTCACGCGCCACCTCATGATGCTTAATCGACGTAATCAACCTTAATTTGATGCAGTGTGAAAAAAATGCACAGAAATCAATTATTTTTCAAGAAATATTAAATAGATTCAACATCTTTCTTCAACAAAATTGCAGACTGCACAGATGGTACCTTCCCAAAGGAAAAAGTACTATAGCTTACTAGGGTATATATATTAGACTTAATAGTCACTATATACAGTAATTGACTTCTATTCATTTTACATCAAATTAAAACTTTGGGTGTCAGATAATTATTTATTAAAAGCTAGACATTTTAAATGAGAATAAGAAAGAAAAGTATATCTTTGTGCCCCCTTTTCCCTGTTAATGCCCTATCGGCCCCCCCTGGCTAAACTTTGCTAGATCCGCCCCTGCACAGTTACAGCCGTCAGCTACGTAGAAAAAGATCCTGGTGTAGAAAGTAATATTAAATAAATTCTAACAACAGCTTATCAAGCTTAAACGTGCTGCTGTTGTTCAGCCGCTGGTTTCCTCTTTCTGGTGCAAAGTGGGCTAAAAACAAAGAAGAGAGACGGAGTCGCGACAGAAAAGCCGATCAGCTGATCATTTAAGCAGTTTCACGATTGAAGTAGCAGCCGGAGAGCGAGAGGCAGTCGCTCGTTAAGCTTAACGTGGGAATGCTTTACAAACATTCAGAGATGGACTTACACACTTGCTTTACTTCTCTCGGGGATAACTTTGTCGTAGATGAAATGCCGGGTTGCTAGCCAAGCTCCAAATGCTATCCAGACCACCGACAGGTCCCGCATGCCACAGCCGCTCTATCACGTGATGCACACTGCTCCGACTGCTAACGTTCTGAGGCGAGTTACGGCGTGTTGCAAGTTTTGTGAGGCGCTTTCGTGATATTTAATGGATCGGATTACATTTTTTATTTTTCTCCGATATCCGATCCAGTAATTTAGGTCAGTATCGGACCGATACCGATACGTAATATCGGATCGGTCCATCTCTAGTATGGAGTGAGGTGAATGTGGAACAAAATACAGACACACAGAGATGAAGTGGGTATTTACAAAAGGCGAAAATAAGGCAATAGGGCACTGAGATAAACAAAGAAAACCCTAATCCGGAAAAGCTAAACAAGAAACCTGAAACTACATCGGAAGTAATGGCAGACGAAACACAGACGACCCAATGAGAAACAACGGGAAACACACAATATATATACACACAGAGGGTAATGAGGAAAATGGAAACACAGGTGAGACAAATCGTACATAATGAGATGGAAAGGAGAGCAAAACTGAAGGCACGGGAATGTCAAAGTAAAACAGGAAATACATGAACATAGAAACCTGGAACGCTAGACGTAACACATGGAACGCAAGGAAGGCACAGTGACAAAACCAAAGGACTAGAAAATAACTAAGGAATAACTAAGGAAACTAGCAATACAAACACTAAATCACAGAACCTAAAATAATCAAGAGTCCAAGTAGTAGTAGTCTAACTTAATTTGTGCTGAACAAAAACATTTTGCCTTTAAATTCTGAGACTTCAAATGAGTGTAATATTGACTTGGTTGCATTTTTAACAAAGATTAAATTTGTGTTTTTTGAGCTCTGAAATGTTTATCTGTTTACCTTCTGTATGTATCAATGTATTAGAAATTGGTACTGATTGGAAAATATTACATTTAGAAATCACCGATGTACTTTAAGGGCGTCTAACTATTATGAAAGTAATAGTTTTTTGCTGAATGAGTAGTGGAGTATGGAGTATGAGTATCTCCATGACATCAGCAAGAATGAAATTAAAACGACTCCTAAAATTATATTATATAGGACATAAACTACACAGTTGCTATGTAATAAGAAAAAATATCATACGGAGTTGTGCCCTTAAGTATCATCTCAAAACTGGGGCTTGTTGTCTGGTATCTATCGCTTTGAGTCAATCATTAACTACATTCTGCTGCCCATGTAGCTCTAAATAAACTGATGTCTTTCTAAAAGATAGCAGAGAAGTTTGATAAGGACTCAGGACATAGTTAGCTCAGCTTAGCATCATAAAACAGGTTGTGCGGCTAGCTTGGCTGTGTTCAAAGTTTAAAGTAAAGGGCAACTTTACCTCTTGTCCTGTAGTCTGATGATATCCACAAGTGATGTCTTCTATGCTCACTGCTGAGTAGACTGAAGCTGGATCACTCTCTGCTTAATAAAACACATAGAGATTACAGGGGTCTGTGCACAACATATAGTTAATCTGACACTGTGTTGAACATTTTCTTTTCAAAACAGTCCTGACCTGTCGAGTGATGGACTCCACTAGGCCCCTGAAAGTGTGCTGGTTTATCTGGCACCAAGATGTTAACAACAGATTTTTTAAACCCCGTAACTTGCAAGGTGGGACTCAGCTTTTTGTGAATTACTTTTCAGTTTGTTGACCAACACCTGGGTTTTGTTGTTTTCTTTCTTTAAAAGATGATAGCAGCTTGTCCATCTCTTTTAGTTTATTTAGTAACAGGAACGTTATCAAAACCCTCTAATTTAACCATTGTGCCTCCCTGTCTCCCTTTTTTGGGGCGACCGTGGCTCAGGGGGTTTGGAAGCGCATCTGTAACCGGAAGGTCGCTGGTTCGATCCCTGGCCTCTCTGTCCTGGTCGTTGTGTCCTTGGGCAAGACACTTTACCCTACTGGTGTTGGTGTTGGCGTGATATGGCAGCCTCGCTTCTGTCAGTCTGCCCCAGGGCAGCTGTGGCTACCACTGTAGCTTGCCTCCACCAGAGTGTGAGAGTGAATGAATAGTGGAATTGTAAAGCGCTTTGGGTGCCTTGAAAAGCGCTATATGAATCCAATCCATTATTATTATTTTCAACCTGGAGACCTTTTGTTGCTTTCCTTCATCCCCTGGACCCTTTAGGGGAACGTAGCACCAGCCCTTCTTCTTCCATTGGCACGTCTGAGGTTCATATGCCCATTGCACTGCCGGGTACAAAACAAACTGTGATGCTCTCTATATTTTTGACACCTTTACACCAAACATATACCTTTATACCAAAGGTATCAGGTAAATGTTAAACGGTAGGAACGTTTCTGCTGGGTTGTTGTTGTGGGGGGGAGGCAAAATAATAAATGACACTCATTGGAGTAATGGCGTGTCTCGTGTGTCTGTGAGTTATGTCTCCAGTCAAATAACATCCATAACCTCAAATAACGGAACATGGTGTCAGAAGACAACTGGAAACGTTAGTTGGGCATAAGTGGAAGGTTTCGGTGTCGGTGCCAGGTTAAAGGTCGGCCATAGAGGAGCTGCGCGAAAAGAGACGTGGCGTCATGAGTCAGTTTCAAGTCACCCCGCCGGAGAAGTTCACTTTTAGGTCCGACGACTGGACCAAATGGATAAAGCGTTTTGACAGATTTCGCATCGCGTCTGGATTGGAGACGCAAGCGGACGAAAATCAAGTGAACGCCCTTATCTACACTATGGGCGAGGAGGTAGAGGACATATTGGTATCCCTGCACCTGACTCCCGAAGAGGCGAGTGATTATGAGACCGTTAAAAGGAGGTTGGATGCTCACTTCGTAGCCCGAAGAAACATCATATTTGAGCGAGCGAAGTTTAACCAGCGCCAACAAGAGACGGGTGAGTCAGTTGACAACTTCCATACTGCACTGCATTGTCTGGCAGAACATTGTGGATACGGGACTTTGCATGATGAAATGGTGCGAGACAGATTTGTCATGGGTCTGAAAGACAAACGATTGTCAGAACAGCTACAAATGGATCCAGAACTAACGCTAGAGAAAGTGCTTAACAGAGCCCGACAAAGTGAGCTTGTAAAGAAGCAACAAGAGATGCTAAGCACTAACTTTAAAATGGATATTACCAACTCACAACTGAACGGCAAGAAGGGGCACGTCCCAAGCAACTGACACCGCTACATAAACAAACCACCGCCAAAACACAGAAAGAAAAAAAGACACAATGCAGAAGATGTGGAGACATAAAAGGTCACAATCTTCAACAAGGGAAGCTGCATGTAATTACTGTAAGAAAAAAGGACATTTTGCCAGGATGTGCAGAAACAAAAAACTGTGTGAAGTCAATGCTGCAACAGTTTCAGAGAACAGCGATACAGATGATGAGGTCGCTTTCTTGGGTTCCCTCTCTGCGGACACCAAAGAGAGTTCACGGGTAACAGAGATACATGTGGACAAATGCAACACACTCTTTAAAATCGACACCGGAGCGGATGTCACAGCAGTCCCAGAGACTTTCTACACACAGCATCAGTTGGGGAGATTAGATAAGCCCAAAAGGGTTCTGCAGGGCCCAGGAGGAACACGTCTGAAGGTAAAAGGCATGTTCACAGCCACTCTCAGCAAGAACAACCACAAAACCAAAGAAGACATTTATGTCATACAGGGTTTATGCACACCACTGCTGAGCGAGCATGCTGCAGTGGCAGTACAGCTGGTTGCTAGAGTGAATCATATTAGCTTAGACTCTATTGACGCTGTCAAACAAGAATTCCCCAAGCTTTTCAGCGGCTTAGGCAAAATGGAGGGGGAGTACAATATTGTTCTGAAACCAGAGGCACAGCCGTTTTCCCTCTCGACCCCTAGGTGAATCTCTCTTCCACTTTTACCAAAGGTTAAAGAAGAGCTGAACAGGATGGAGCAGCAGGGTGTCATTTCCAAGGTGGAGGAGCCCACTGATTGGTGTGCGCCTATGGTGGTGGTTCCTAAGTGCACAGGCAAAGTGAGAATATGCAGCGATCTCACTGAACTAAACAAATATGTCATGAGAGAGAAACATCCACTCCCTTCAGTAGAACACAAACTAGGACAGCTTGCAGGAGCAAAAGTGTTTTCAAAGCTGGATGCCAATGCAGGATTTTGGCAGATTCCCTTATCCAGGGACTCTTCTTTGCTCACAACCTTTATTACACCTTTTGGTCGGTATTGTTATAATCGTCTGTGCTTTGGAATCTCATCAGCCCCAGAACACTTCCAGAAACGGATGGCACGCATTCTTGAGGGCTTAGAAGGAGTCCTCTGCCAGATGGATGATGTGCTCATCTGGGGGACGTCACAAGCAGAGCATGATGAGAGACTTCGAAAAGCACCGGTTCGACTTCAGGAGGCTGGAGTAACATTGAACGACAAGTGTGAGTTCTCCAAGAACAGGATAAAGTTCCTGGGGCAGGTCATTGAGGCATCGGGGGTTAGTGCAGATCCTGACAAGGTACATGCCGTGAGTTCCATGGATGAGCCCAGCAACATAAGTGAGGTGAGACGCTTCCTGGGCATGGTGAATCACCTAGGAAAGTTTCTTCCTCACCTGGCGGAAAAAACGCGCCCCCTAAGAGATCTGCTGAAGAAGTCCAACCTGTGGTCATGGGGGCCACAGCAGCAGCAGGCTTTCGACGGCATCAAAAAAGAACTGACAACACCCCCAGGGCTTGCTCTGTATGATCCAAATGCTGAAACGTGGGTATCAGCTGATTCATTTTCGTATGGCCTGGGAGTAGTGCTTCTCCAGCGGCACGCCGATCTAGGGTGGAAACCAGTAGCATACGCTTCAAAAGCTCTCAGCGCGACAGAGCAGCGATATGCTCAAATTGAGAAAGAGGCCCTCGCTTCAACATGGGCCTGTGAGAGGTTTGCAGAGTTCCTAATTGGGAAAACATTCCACATTGAAACAGACCACAAACCTCTGGTCTCGTTGCTTGGCTCCAAGGGCCTGGACGAGCTTCCACCTCATATACAACGTCTACGCATGCGATTGATGAGGTTCTCTTATACCATATCTCATGTTCCTGGTAGAGACATTGCGACAGCAGATGTACTGTCCAGAGCTCCTGTGTGTGACACAACTGAGGGTTTGCTGGAGGAAGAAATCAACTTGTATGTGGAGTCCGTCATAGCAAGCCTGCCAGCCACAGAGCCACGACTCAGAGAAATCCAGACACATCAGGACAATGACAGCATTCTAAGCCAGCTGAAGAAGTTCTGTGTGGAAGGATGGCCAGATAAGTACTCCATTGAAAGGGTTTTCCAGCCTTATCTGCCATTTTCAGGTGACCTCACAGTCCACAATGGTTTGCTTCTTTATGGGAGCAGAATAGTGATTCCCACATCACTCAGAGCAGACATTCTGTCTGAACTACATGAGGGACACCTGGGAATAACGAAATGCAGAGAGAGAGCTAAACAATCTGTTTGTTGGCCAGGCCTGAGCAGTGAGCTGATAAAAGTGATCGGGACCTGTGACACTTGCTGCCGTGAGCGGACTAACCACAAAGAAACCATGCTACTACCGAGTTCCCACAAAGACCGTGGGCCATGGTTGGAACTGATCTGTTCCAGATAGAGAATAAACAGTACCTGGTCATTGTGGATTACTTTTCCAGATTCTTCGAAGTTGCCAAACTGACATCTACAACATCAGAGGCAGTGATCGAGCACTGTAAATCAATCTTTGCACGTCATGGCATACCAGAGCGGGTTCGCTCTGATAATGGACCTCAGTTTTCATCTGATTCCTTCAAAAGATTTGCACAAGAATGGGGTTTTAGCCATGAGACATCCAGTCCCCACTAGAAATGTGCACTTATGCTTAATGTTCAGAGTTGTATACTTTGAGAGGTTTTTTTTGGACATTCAGAGTAGTCTGGGTTGAAACCAAACGAGTTCAGTAAACAAGCTGTTACCAGATAAAGCACAAGGACATAGTAAAAGTATACTTTAAAGCGTGCGGGTCTAATCTGTTTTCTTGGTTATATCCCAGCATCACATCCTATTTAGTAGGGGGGATGTAGTATCAGGTAAATGTTAAACGGTAGGAACGTTTCTGCTGGGTTGTTGTTGTGGGGGGGAGGCAAAATAATAAAGGACACTCATTGGAGTAATGGCGTGTCTCGTGCGTCTCTGAGTTATGCCTCCAGTCAAATAACATCCATAACCTCAAATAACGGAACAAAGCCAGCATTAAATTGTTTGGCACTTTGAGGTAGAGTAGCTTATGTTTTGGATTGGACAACAGAAGCCACACTTTGCTCCCTACATGCATCAGTGAGCCTTGACCGCCCACGACCCTGTCACTGGTTCCCTATTTTCCTTCCTTGGACCAGATGTAATAGATACAGAGCCCTGCAGACCTTGAGCACCTGGCAATAACTTTAGTTTTGTGAGATCCAGTCATTTAGCAATCACAATGTGGCCTTTGTACAACTCCCTCAAATTTTTACACTTGGCCACTTTTTTTCTGTTCTAACACATCAGCTTTGACGAGAAAATGTTCACTTGGTCCTTAATATATCCCATCTAATAACTGTTTCCATGATGTTTCATAGTGAGTTATTTCACTCAACAGCTGTCATAATATTATCCTAGTGTATGTTAATACATATAAGGGTTTGACTGATTAGCGGGCTTGATTTATTAGCATTTAATGTTCAAACAAATGAATGACTACTTTAAAATACCTAGAGAAGGCAGATGAGGTTTGCATTTGGCTTATAAATAAAAATACCCTGACCTAAGTGCATGTACCTCTCTGTGGTATACAAACTATTTACATAAATCTATTATTTGATCACTAATGACCAAAAAAGCTATTTTTGTTATCAGTGGCGGTCCTAGCCTGTTTGGCGCCCTGGGTGGACACTCCCTCCCCCCCCCCCCCCCCCCCCCCCCCCCACACACACACACACACACACGGACAAAAAATATTAAGGAATGTACATTAACATAAAACTGTTGTACACAGACACACATATAAAGAGAGGGAGAGTATGCATTGTATGCAAACCGCTACCAAACAGCCATCATAATTCGTCATACAACGAGAACAGCATAAATCAACAATTGACAATGACTAATTAACATTAAAATCTGTAACATATTGTATTGTTTGGAGTTTAGTCTGTTACTGTTACTATTTTTACCATTTCTTCTTGGAGCAACTGTAACCCCACATAATTTCCTTAGGGATTAATAAAGTATTCTGATTATGATTGTTTCAGGATGACCTGCCATTATCCAATCACACATCTGCTTACCTGTATCTTTTGCTCATTTCACTTCCTCTTCTTTTCTCTTTTTTTCTAAACTGAGGACCTGATGGCTTTGAACTTTTCTTGTCCATCTTCCACTGGTTTTAATTTTGCACTCCAGTATGAACACCCATCCCTCAACCCGAGGATCACCACAGCATAACCTAATAGGCCTACACCATAGTTCACAGATTCACTTTGTCTAAGGTGTACAGGGAGTGCAGAATTATTAGGCAAATTGTATTTTTGAGGAATAATTTTATTATTGAACAACTACCATGTTCTCAATGAACCCAAAAAACTCATTAATATCAAAGCTGAATGTTTTTGGAAGTAGTTTGTTTTTAGTTTTAGTTATTTTAGGGGGATATCTGTGTGTGCAGGTGACTATTACTGTGCATAATTATTAGGTAACTTAACAAAAAACAAATATATACCCATTTCAATTATTTATTTTTACCAGTGAAACCAATATAACATCTCCACATTCACAAATATACATTTCTGACATTCAAAAACAAAACAAAAACAAATCAGCGACCAATATAGCCACCTTTCTTTGCAAGGACACTCAAAAGCCTGCCATCCATGGATTCTGTCAGTGTTTTGATCTGTTCAGCATCAACATTGCGTGCAGCAGCAACCACAGCCTCCCAGACACTGTTCAGAGAGGTGTACTGTTTTCCCTCCTTGTAAATCTCACATTTGATGATGGACCACAGGTTCTCAATGGGGTTCAGATCAGGTGAACAAGGTGGCCATGTCATTAGTTTTTCTTCTTTTATACCCTTTCTTGCCAGCCACGCTGTGGAGTACTTGGACGCGTGTGATGGAGCATTGTCCTGCATGAAAATCATGTTTTTCTTGAAGGATGCAGACTTCTTCCTGTACCACTGCTTGAAGAAGGTGTCTTCCAGAAACTGGCAGTAGGACTGGGAGTTGAGCTTGACTCCATCCTCAACCCGAAAAGGCCCCACAAGCTCATATTTGATGATACCAGCCCAAACCAGTACTCCACCTCCACCTTGCTGGCATCTGAGTAGGACTGCAGCTCTCTGCCCTTTACCAATCCAGCCACGGGCCCATCCATCTGGCCCATCAAGACTCACTCTCATTTCATCAGTCCATAAAACCTTAGAAAAACCAGTCTTGAGATATTTCTTGGCCCAGTCTTGACGTTTCAGCTTGTGTGTCTTGTTCAGTGGTGGTCGTCTTTCAGCCTTTCTTACCTTGGCCATGTCTCTGAGTATTGCACACCTTGTGCTTTTGGGCACTCCAGTGATGTTGCAGCTCTGAAATATGGCCAAACTGGTGGCAAGTGGCATCTTGGCAGCTGCACGCTTGACTTTTCTCAGTTCATGGGCAGTTATTTTGCGCCTTGGTTTTTCCACACGCTTCTTGCGACCCTGTTGACTATTTTGAATGAAACGCTTGATTGTTCGATGATCACGCTTCAGAAGCTTTGCAATTTTGAGACTGCTGCATCCCTCTGCAAGATATCTCACTATTTTTGACTTCTCTGAGCCTGTCAAGTCCTTCTTTTGACCCATTTTGCCAAACGAAAGGACGTTGCCTAATAAATATGCACACCTGATATAGGGTGTTGATGTCATTAGACCACACCCCTTCTCATTACAGAGATGCACATCACCTAATATGCTTAATAGCTAGGTTTCATTTGACGTAGACGTGACGTCGACGTAAAGCGCGAAATTTGACTGGCGGTCGGAAGTGAAAAAGATAAGCGCAAAATCACAGACAGACAGTACGCAAAATGCCTATGTCCTGTTGTGTTTACGGATGCTCCAGTAGGTCGACCAGAGAAACTGATAAACGGTATTTTAGGGTACCAAAAATAGCCCAACGAAGAGGAGAAAAATGGAAAATTCTAACCGAAAAACGTAGGAAAAAATGGATTTTAAATTTACGTTTACAGTCGGGAGGAGCAGAGTCTGCCAATGCCCGTGTCTGCAGCGACCACTTCGTCAGAGGTAATGTTATGTTTGCAAACGAACTTATTAGCATTAGGTTGTCGTTAAATTCTCGTTTACTTAGTGCTTTTAAGTTAGTAGTCTAATATTGACTTGATTGGGACTATAGGCTGCCCAAGTGCTTTGGATGACGAAGAGTCGGAGGACTGGGCTCCGACGGTCAATCTCGGCTACGAACGAAAACCCAGATCGGAATCAGTTCTCAAACGAGAGAAAAGAATGAAGCTTAAGGCAGAACAGCATCAATGTGCAGAGGCGATTTTGGATATGCAACAGATGGCTGAGAGCCCGGATTTGAGCCTAGTGACAGTGGAGAACAGGCTACTAACCCTGCCATACAATTGCAATGAGCTGCAATCACTTCTCCATCCTCCTTTGCAATTACCCAAGTCTTCAGAGGTGCCTCGTTAGACCGCTGAGAATGGTTTACCTTGAAACAAACAACTGTCACTCTAACGAAGTCCTAAGGATGTGGCATGTTTGTTGACGTTAAAGCCGCTACCGCTAACTGTTAGCGTGTTTAAGATAAAGCAATATAAGAACAAACACTCACCCTTGCAAACACCAAACTGTATCCATCACGGAGACGTTTTGTTCCAAGGTTGTGGACCCACCCGCTGACAAAAAAATTGTACGCCTCCAGACTCTTGAAAGCTTTCATTTGCTGCCTAGTGTTAGTAAGAAGTCTGGAGGACCAAGTAGTTGGTGATATCCACAGCCTCGATAGTAGGAAAATCCTTTACTTCTGTGGTGTATTCGGACATTTTCAAAGAATACGGATCACGTCCGATATATTTTTTAACTATCTGTTTATATCTCTCCCGAGAAACGGGGTCTAAAGTTGCACAATAGCTGCTCTCCTGACTCTCCACAGTGTCCTCCATGTTTACTTCCCGCCCTCCACTCAAAAATCGCGCTGCCTCCGCACGTCATCAGAACCACGTGACCGCAACCCAACTATTGGTAGTAGGCTTTCGAGCCTATACAGCTTGGAGTAAGACAACATGCATGAAGAGGATGATGTAGACAAAATACTAATTTGCCTAATAATTCTGCACTGTAAATTTTAAATTGTTATTGATCCCTTTACCCCGAGTCCTAAAGCGTATATTTATTTTCTTACTCTTCTTATATTTATTGTTTGTTCACTTGCACTGCTGTAACTGGAGCCTCGTTGTCTCGTGTCTCTATATACTGGACTGTATGTAGCGGAGATGACAATAAAGTTTACTTTGACTTCAGCAGTGAGCAGGCGCACCTAGGGCTCTCACGCTCACTTTTCATATATAGAATTTCGAAAGCATCGGTGCAAATTATAAGTGTGTATCATAATGTCTGATGTTTATGTGTTTGTTAGTTTGTTTTTATTTTGTTTTATTTTGCGAGCTGATTATTAGATGCTGCTCCAGCCATTCAGGGAATCTCCCGCCGTCCTGCCCTCCCCTCCCTGTGCCGCAGCAGGCGCACCTCGCAAACGAAAGGCGCGCTTACTCCCAGCAAATGGGCGATAGAAAACCGATCGGTGCCTACGCCATTCCCAATATGCGCTGGCTGACGTCGGGGCAGCATGAGTACGAGCATTTTTTTTTTGCCGTGATGCCGCCCGGGCAACCGCCCATGTCGCCCGTATCTAAAACTGCTACTGTTTGTTACCTTGTATTTACATATTCTAGCTGTCTGCTATAAAACTTCTGAAGTATTTCAACTCTACATGAACCACACAGTAACCAAAAATTCTGAAGCCCCTCTGACTTCCAAAATGTCTCTGCACAGAGCACAAAGAAAACATGTTTCAAAACTAGGCCATACTGTGGTAAAAACTCTTATCAGTTTCAGAGTACAGTAAACTGGAGTCAACAACAGGAAATAGCTGCTGTGGTTACATGCCGATGTTTGAAAATGAGTCTGTATTAAAGAACAGGTTTGAGGTGAAGTATGCGAAGAATGTTTGGTCTGTTCAGATTTTCTCTGTTCATCCAGCTAAAAACATGTGTTTGTACCAAAATCAGACAGCAGACACATGTGGGGCTAATTTTGATTCGCTTAACTGCATTTACACATATGTGAACTTGCATCCCATTCTTAATCCATAGGATTTAATATGATGTTTGGTCACCCTTTAAAGTTATAACAGCTTTACATCCTCTAGGAAGGTTTCCGGCTTAGGGCTTAGGAGTGCTTTCATGGGAAATTTTACCATTCTTCCAGAAGTGCATTTCTGACATCAGGCACTGATGTTGGAAGCGAAGGCCTGGCTCGCAGTTCTGCTGTTATTATCAAAGGTATAGCATTGTGTTGAAGTCAGGACTCAGCACAGGCCAGTCAAGTTCTTCCACACCAATCTCACTCATCCATATCTATGTTGACCTTAG